>NC_064629.1:815242126-815545157 GCF_023864275.1 Schistocerca cancellata | reverse complement strand
AATAAATTCCAGTTTGACTGGCCTAATTTATTTAAGAAAAGGACGCGAAACAAAGGTATGTTGCCTTGATGTATAAAAATATCTCTTGATGGTCATATTCAACAGTTTCCTGCTGCCCCATAGACATTCTTTATTCTCCGGTGAATGTCTGCCGGTATTTGCCTATCAGCATCTACGAAAAGAATAACAGCACATTGCTCCTGTTTGGTCGCATTTGGTAATAATGTCGTCATAGCTGACGTTCCCACATCTACCGCATTCACGCCGGAAGGACACGAATGGCACACTAATCTCGTGCATACATGTCGGCACATTCGGGAGGCCGACGGTTCAAACCCGCGTCCGGCCATCCTGATTTAGGTTTTCCATTATTTCCGTAAATCGCTTCAGGCAAATGCCGAGATGATACCTTCGAAACGGCACGGTCGACGTCCTTCCCCAACCTTCCCCAATCCTATGGGACCGATGACCTCGCTGTTTGGTCCCCCCCCCCCCCCCCCCCCAAGCAACCAACCAACTAACCTGCATGTCAGTGGTTATATACCTGCATCGGAGTCGCGCTACGTTTCATATATGATGCAACAACGTCCTACAACGGAAACTGTTTGATCGCCCCTGATAAAATCATATCATCTGCAACGAAGAGCCAAAGAAACTAGTATATCTGCCTAATGTAGTGTAAGGTCGGCCCCCGCGAGCACACAGTAGTGCCGCAACACGACGTGACATGGTCTCGACTAATTTCGGAAGTAGTGTCGGAGGGAATTGATACTATGAATCCCGCAGGGATGTCCATAAATCCCTAAGAGTACGAAGGGGTATAAATCTCTTCTCAACAGCACGTTGCAAGGCATCCCAGATATGCTCAATAATGCTCATGTCTGCGATGTTTGGTGGCCAGTGAAAGTGTTTAAACTCAGAAGAGTGTTCCTGGAGCCACTCTGTAACAATTATGGACGTGCAGGTTGTCGCACTGTCCTGCTGGAATTTTCCAAGTCCGTAGGAATGCACAATGAACATGAATCGATGCAGGTGGGCTGGATTCTTACGTACGTGTCACCTGTCAGAGTCGTGTCTAGACGTACCAGGGGTCTCATATCATTTCAACTGCACACGCCGCACACCGTTACAGAGTCTCCACCAGCTTGAAAAGTCCCCTACTGACATGCAGAGTCCATGGATTCATAAGGTTGTCTCCATAGCCGTACACATTCATCCTTTCATTTAGATTTCAGTGTGGTGGTACAATTTGAAACGAGACTCGTCCGACCAGGCAACATGTTTCCAGTCATCAACTGTCCAATGCCGATGTTGACGGGCCCATGCGAGGCGTATAGCTTTGTATCGTGCAGTCATCAAGGATACACGAGTGGGCCTTCGGTCCCGAAAGACCATATCAATGATGTTTCGTTGAATGGTTCGCACGCTGACATTTGTTGATAGCCCAGCAGTGAAATCTGCAGCAATTTGTGGAAGGGTTGCACTTCTGTCACGTTGAACGATTCTCTTCAGTCGTCGGTGGCCCCGTCCTTGCATGATCTTTTTCCGACAGCAGCGATGTCGGAGATTAAATGTTTTAACGTATTCCTGATATTCACAGTATACTCGTGAAATGGTCGTACGGGAAGATTAGATTAGATTAGATGAGATTTACTTTACTTTCATTCCAATTGATCCGTAGTGAGGAGGTCCTCCAGGATGTAGAACATGTCAGAAAAACAACAATACATGACAAATATTTACAACTCAAACAAATAAGCTAATGTACCATTCCAAAGGTCCCAAGTGGTATGGGCGTCATTTTTTAATGAACGCTATATAAAAGAATCATTTTACAAATACTAATGCACTGAATTTAAAATTATAAACGTTTTTTATTTATTTATAAGGTAATAAACGTGTAATACAACTACTATAATACTTATTTAAAATGAACACATTACTGCACTGAACTGGTGCAGAAGTTAGATTGTACTTACACACACACACACACACACACACTTATTTACAATGAACACATTACTGCACTGAAATTGTGCAGAAGTTATATTGAGAAATTCATCAATGGAGTAGAAGGAGTTGGCTTCTCTTACACTGAATTTCATTGGTTGTTAAGCTTTTTATGGCTGCTGGAAAGTTATTGAAAATGTGTGTTCCTGAATAATGCACACCTTTTTGTACTAAGTGACTAAGTGATTTTAAATCCTTGTGAAGATTATTCTTATTTCTAGTATTGATCCCATGAATTAAGCAGTTGGTTTGAAAAAGTTTAATGACAGATTTCATTAAGGAATAATTATATTGGGAAGCGGTAGTTAGTATCCCTAGTTCCCTAAACAGGCTTCTGCAGGATGTTCTTGAGTTCACACCACATACAACTCTTACTGCACGTTTTTGTGCCCGGAAAACTTTAGCTTGGCTTGATGAATTACCCTAAAAAATAATCCCATATTATGGAATGAGAGTAATCATAGTATGCCAGCTTTTTCATTTTTATATCCCCTATATCTGACACAATTCGCATTGCAAATAGAGATTTGTTAAGACGCTTCAGCAGTTCTGTGGTGTGCTCCTCCCAGTTGAATTTATTATCAAGCTGTAATCTCATTTCATCGCTACCTCGGAAATTTAGTGTCCCATCCCTCGTGCGCCGACTGTAACACCACGTTCAAACTCACTTAAATCTTAAAAACCTATCATTGTAGCAGCAGTAACCGATCTAACAACTTCCCCAGATACTTGTTGTATTGTATAGGCCTACCCGCAGTGCCGTCTTCTGCCTTTTTACCTACAGGGTGTTTCAAAAATGACCGGTATATTTGAAACGGCAATACAAACTAAACGAGCAGCGATAGAAATACACCGTTTGTTGCAATATGCTTGGGACAACAGTACATATTCAGGCAGACAAACTTTCGAAATTACAGTAGTTACAATTGTCAACAACAGATGGCGCTGCGGTCTGGGAAACTCTATAGTACGATATTTTCCACATATCCACCATGCGTAGCAATAATATGGCGTAGTCTCTGAATGAAATTACCCGAAACCTTTGACAACGTGTCTGGCGGAATGGCTTCACATGCAGATGAGATGTACAGCTTCAGCTGTTCAATTGTTTCTGGATTCTGGCGGTACACCTGGTCTTTCACGTGTCCCCACAGAAAGAAGTCACAGGGGTTCATGTCTGGCGAATAGGGAGGCCAATCCACGCCGCCTCCTGTATGTTTCGGATAGCCCAAAGTAATCACACGATCATCGAAATATTCATTCAGGAAATTAAAGACGTCGGCCGTGCGATGTGGCCGGGCACCATCTTGCATAAACCACGAGGTGTTCGCAGTGTCGTCTAAGGCAGTTTGTGCCGCCACAAATTCACGAAGAATGTCGAGATAGCGAGATGCAGTAATTGTTTCGGATCTGAAAAATGGGCCAATGATTCCTTTGGAAGAAATGGCGGCCCAGACCAGTACTTTTTGAGGATGCAGGGACGATGGGACTGCAACATGGGGCTTTTCGGCTCCCCATATGCGCCAGTTCTGTTTATTGACGAATCCATCCAGGTAAAAATAAGCTTCGTCAGTAAACCAAATGCTGTCCACATGCATATCGCCGTCATCAATCCTGTGCATTATATCGTTAGCGAATGTCTCTCATGCAGCAATGGTAGCGGCGCTGAGGGGTTGCTGCGTTTGAATTTTGTATGGATAGAGGTGTAAACTCTGGCGCATGAGACGATACGTGGACGTTGGCGTCATTTGGACCGCAGCTGCAACATGGCGAACGGAAACCCGAGGCCGCTGTCGGATCACCTGCTGCACTAGCTGCGCGTTGCCCTCTGTGGTTGCCGCACGCGGTCGCCCTACCTTTCCAGCACGTTCATCTGTCACGTTCCCAGTCCGTTGAAATTTTTCAAACAGATCCTTTATTGTATCGCTTTTCGGTCCTTTGGTTACATTAAACCTCCGTTGAAAACTTCGTCTAGTTCAACAACACTGTGTTCTAGGCGGTGGAATTCCAACACCAGGAAAATCCTCTGTTCTAAGGCTCTCTCTGAATACTATGGGACTTAACATCTATGGTCATCAGTCCCCTAGAACTTAGAACTACTTAAACCTAACTAACCTAAGGACATCACACACATCCATGCCCGAGGCAGGATTCGAACCTGCGACCGTAGCAGTCGCGCGGCTCCGGACTGAGCGCCGAGAACCGCTAGACCACCGCGGCCGGCTCTGTTCTAAGGAATAAACCATGTTGTCCATAGCACACTTGCACGTTGTGAACAGCACACGCTTACAGCAGAAAGACGACGTACAGAATGGCGCACCCACAGACTGCGTTGTCTTCTATATCTTTCACATCACTTGCAGCGCCATCTGTTGTTGAAAATTGTAACTACTGTAATTTCGAAAGTTTGTCCGCCTGAAAATGTACTGTTGTCCCAAGCATATTGCAACAAACGGTGTATTTCTATCGCTGCTCGTTTAGTTTTTATTGCCGTTTCAAATATACCGGTCATTTTTGAAACACCCTTTATCTCTGTATTTCAATGCGCATGCTATGTAGTGTAGTATCAGCAGCGATAAAGGTGAGGTAAAGCGGACGTGTACTCGGAAACGTTCTTATGACGACGGGAATTCTTGGATTGGTGGGAGGGGGGGGGTGTCTCTGTAATTAGAGGTAACAATTAATCTTGAGTGAAACTAGCGGAAGCCGGTTCTTTCGGAACGTAGCCTTTTGTGCGGCAGCGTCCGGCCGCCAGCTAATGCCGGGATTTGTCCGGGCCGCGGCCAGCGGGCAGCGGGCTCGTCGGCTTAGCGCGTACGCAATAAATTACCATCGCTTCCTCCCGGAAAGCCGGCCCACAACGCCGGCGGCCGACCGCCTTGCTCCGCCCGCGTGCAACACGTCCTGCGTTGTAAGGCACAATTGTTTACATCGACTGCTCGTTCAAACCGCTGGAGCTTTTACGTTCTTGGCGAGAAAATAAAATGAGCAGCAGCCTCGGTTAGGAATTACTGTTTTACCGTTGGAACCATTTACGCAGATATTTCTAGTTCGATAAAGTGAAAATATGTGGCCAAAAAAGCTCTGTGCTTTGTCTGTAGATCCCGACTCGGAAGTCAGTAACAAATACGTACCCGACACTTTTACGTTTTTGATGAAATTTTTGAGATGTAGCGCTTGTTAGGTTGTGGCGCCTGAGCGAGAAGTAGCCTCTACTATCGTGGCCCAATGATTAAGGCCGACGTTCAAATCGCCCCTGTGACCATTTTGAATTAGGTTTCCGGCGATTTACCTAATACTTCAGGCAAATACCGCGACGGTTATTTCTGAAAAGCTATAATTTTCTACCCCTTCCCTTAGTTTACGATCGATCTCCCATGACCTAACCGTCGATCTTCTTTCGTAGGTTCCCCGTTGTTGATAAGAAACAGAGCCTTAATTTCATATCTTTAATTCTTTACCTTTTTTTCTCTTTCACAACCTCCAATTCGAGAGCACTAATTTATGACAATTTTGCAAAGCAGTAAACTTGCCCCTACGAAGATGTTATGTTCGTGACTAGCCATTGCTGGGCTTAAAATTAAAGCGTTCAAATGGCTCTGAGCACTATGGGACTTAATATCTGTAGTCATCAGTCGCCTAGAACATAGAACTACTTAAACCTAACTAACCTAATGACATCACACACATCCATGCCCGAGGCAGGATTCGAACCTGCGACCGTAGCAGTAGCGCGGTTCCAGACTGAAGCGCCTAGAACCGCTCGGCCACCTCGGCCGGCAACTAAAGCGTGATGTGCAGACGATGAGAATGGTCTATATCTAGCCACAGACAGAACGTGGAGGAATGCAGTGTTTTTGAATTCACCTCGAACGTCTACACTTGCGGGGACAGTGGGTAGTTGTTGGTAGGTCGATGCGAGAGCCAAAATCTCCGGCTGGTGTGTGCCAACTGACACAACGTTCAAGAGTGTATGTCGTAAAAGTTCATCAGTGCTAATGTATACAAGCCATTCTGGTTACCACAGTGGACTCGCATTCTGGAGAACCACGGTTCAAATCCGCGTCCGGCCATCCAGATTTAGGATTCTCGCTCTAGTCAAATGCCGGATGCTTCCCTTGAAAGGGCACATCCGATTCCTTACCATTCCTACCTTGCGCTTCGTCTCTAATGAGCACGACTTCGACAGTACGTTAAACTCTAATCTTTCTTTCTTTGAGAGGACATTAATGGTTGTGGTGTCACCGCCAGACACCACACTTGCTAGGTGGTAGCCTTTAAATCGGCCGCGGTCCGCTAGTATATGTCAGACCCGCGTGTCGCCACTGTCAGTGATTGCAGACCGAGCGCCACCACACGGCAGGTCTAGAGAGACGTCCTAGCACTCGCCCCAGTTGTACAGCCGACTTTGCTAGCGAAGCTACACTGACAAATACGCTCTCATTTGCCGAGACGATAGTTAGCATAGCCTTCAACTACGTCATTTGCTACGACCTAGCAAGGCGCCATTACCAGTTACTATTGAGATTATAAATCATGTATCAACAAGAGCGATGTTCTCCAATTATGGATTAAAGTTAAGTATTACATCAACTACGTACTTTATTTGCTACTATACATTCCCTTAACTGTTCCAGACCTCACGCCAGTTTGCGTGAGCTTAAACGCGTGCATTTCGGCCTCCTCTAGCTACACGGTGTTGGCTCTTCTGCCAACACAGCAATGGTAACTACGTTTGTATGAATTTCTGTATATAGACTATCTTATCAGACTTTCAACGCGTTACTCGTTCCTCATGTAAGTTAATCAGCAAAAACTACTTTTGAGGAACCCAGTTCAAAAAATGGTTCAAATGGCTTTGAGCACTATGGGACTTAACATCTGTAGTCATCAGTCCCCTAGAACTTAGAACTACGTAAACCTAACTAACCTAAGGACATCACACACATCCATTCCCGAGGCAGGATTCGAACCTGCGATCGTAGCGGTGACGCGGTTCCAGACTGAAGCGCCTAGAACCGCAAGGCCAGGAACCCAGTTAATTAAGCTGATAAAAATGTAATTTTTCTGTTGATCAGTCAAGTCATGATTTTTTACTACACGCGATACATGGGTTACTGCATTAGGCTGTGGATCTACTGTATATGGTATTGGCGCGTGCGAGAAAAGAATCAAGTGGCATATGCTGACACTGAAAGAACATGGTACTTAGTTCTTGTACAGAAAAGAACGACTGGTTTTTCTGCTGACTGATAATTTTACGTTATATCCAAAATAACGATGGCATCTTTCAAGATAGACACTCCTAATTATCGCTCAAGTCCGTGCGACAATGGTTTGAAAGATACAGCGTGGACTTTCACAATCTTGAATGACTCTACAACTCAGTAGAGCTCTATCGTCTCCGGACTAATTTTTCAGACTCGACTAAAGAAGTCACAGTGTTTGCGTGGCTAAATATACCTACTCCAAAACTGAACTGTAAGTTACAATTAATAACATTTCGAGTCAATCTGGTTAGGGTCATACTGAACAACCAGTTTGTTTCTCATGCATCAGTATATCTTCGTACGTCTTCAATAATGCAACGATGTGTCAGTTGGAAAAACCTATGGGATTTTCTTGTTTCCTCTGAACGTTTAGAGGCGGCTGATGAAGTGTCTGGTGACAGTTCGAGAATGCAACAGAAGAGTAAAGATTTTGTCACCGTTACAATTTCATGCTTCGGACGGTAGACATCGTCTCGTCTTTGTGCAAGACTGAGAGAAGCAGAGCATGGTATGGCAGGCAGGAAAATGCATATAACTCTTATGTATCAAAATACTACAAAATTGTTTCATTCCGATTTCCATATTTTTCAGAGAACAGAATGATTTTGTTGTTTTCATATTTGCTGTTCGCTAAATCTAATTATTATACAGGTCGTCGCTTCACAAATTAGCGTTCACTTGTAATTAGCCTTGCATTAAAAGCTCGAATTACCTCCATACAGTATTAATAATAAAGCAAAGGTTACGGTTTAAAGTTTCATCGATGGTAGGTTGAGCGCATTAGCGTCCACAAGGATCTACATCTGCATCTACAGTACTACTCTGCAATTCACACGTAAGAGCTTGATAGAGGGTACAGCAAACAACCGTCAGAAAATATCTGCACCGTTCCACTCTCGAATATTGAACGGGAAAAATTAACATTTAAATCTTCCCGAGCATGCCATGATTTCTCTTATTTTATTACGATGATCATTTCTCACTGTGTCGGTGGACGTCAAAAAGTATTTGTGCATTCAGAGGTGAAAGTTGGTGGTTAAATTTCGTGAAAAGATCTCGCCACAAAAAAAAAAACCGCCTTTATTTTAATGATTTCTGCCCCATCTCATGTATCATGTCCATGACACTCACTCCCCTATTTCACGATGATACATAACTAGCTGCCCTTCTTTGAACTTTATCGATGTCCTCCATCAATCCTATCTGATAAGGATCCCATAGCACGTAGCAGTATTCCAGAACGGGAGGGACAAATGAAGCGTACACAGGCTCTTTAGTAGATGTGTTGCATCTTCTAAGTATTCTGCCAATAAAACCAAGTCATTGGTTTGACTTCCCGCAACGTTGTGAGATGGGAAAGAAAGGTGTGATGATCAGTTAAAGAAATCATCCATCCATTCATTCGCAGGAATTTGGGAAAACTATGAAAACCTTCATCTAGGACGCAAGAACGTGGATTTGAATCCCACTGGTCCCGAATACGACTTTAGTGTCTTATATACGAAGACAGTAACTTGTTCTCGAAAGAACAGTTACTGTTGATGACCGTGCAGCTTTTCCCTGGAATGAATGATGACTAACTGGAAACCTCAGCTGCCGACAGGTGTTGTTGATATATCTCGATGTGGACAGCTGAAAATGTGTGCCCCGACCGGGACTCGAACCCGGGATCTCCTGCTTAGGGCAGCTGAGGTTTTCAGTTAGTCATCATTTATTCCAGGGAAAAGCTGCACGGTCATCAACAGTAACTGTTCTTTCGAGAACAAGTTACTGTCTTCGTATATATAGTTAAAGGATACCGAGCCATTGACCTTCGTCTGTGCGAATGCGCACAGGTTGCCCAAACTCTTACGGGAGTCACCAAAGCGTGCGCGAGTAATGAGTGGTTGGGCAAATGTCTATAAGGTACAATACATATGTAGAATTGTGGACAGATGGGAATGTGAGTCTCACGGGAAGCGTGCAACGGATAAGTCCCAGCAGTCGCGCTATTCATCTGTGTCCTCGGTGGCTCAGATGGATAGAGCGTCTGCCATGTAAGCAGAAGATCCCGGGTTCGAGTCCCGGTCGGGGCACACATTTTCAGCTGTCCACATCGAGGTATATCAAAAACACCTGTCGGCAGCTGAGGTTTTCAGTTAGTCATCATTTAGTGTCTTAATCGCTACACCAGTACGCTCAGCGAATAAGGCTTCCCTGCGAAAAAGCAGGTTACCTTCATACCTTTGAATAACTTCTACGCGATAGAAATTTCATCAAATAATTTAGTAAAAAGGTAAAATTTCCGGTGACATTGTATGAATGTCTCAATTATTGTGTAGTAGAAGGACACATTTATTGTAGGTGACAATCAACTATTTGCTTTACTGGTGCAGAAACTGTTTAAGTCCATGTACATGATTCTCTACAGCCCTTACTGGCGCGAGCAGCTTAAGACTGTTCGGAACATCTCCAAGATTAGTACGCTACAGAATTAAAATTATAAAATGAAAAAAAAGATGCTAATTATCGTACGAGGCAGTTACTTTATTTTGCAGGTTAAAGGCACAAAAACAACTTCATGGCGTATTGTTTGAGGATATTCGTATCTATATTGTGTGTTTAAAAACACTTATGGTCTGCAGTCAATAATTATATACACGGATCAGTCATCATTTAGTGCAAAAACAGTTATGTTCTGTGGATATAAATAAATACGGAGTGAAAGAAGCCATCAGTACTTCTGAACTGCCTAGCAAAAGTAAAGGCAACGGGGAGACAAATAGTACAGAGTCAAACGAAGTACGAATCGCTATGTTTAGAACCACGAACGTTGCTTAACAACAGACAGTGAAACGTTTGTAAAAGAGAAGGCGTCTTTTTACAAAACTTTCACAATCTTTGTAGAAAACATATAGACTGGTTCTTTTGTATCCCGCCTGGGAGGCGGCGCGTGGGTAAGGAACAGGAACAGGAAAAGGTACTAATCTCTCGGTACTGGAAATACGGCATAAGAACCTTTATTAGAAGATAAATATATGCAAACCTATTGCATAACTTGGAAGGTGGTGCGAAGTTGAAGCGAAGTGTCCTGGCTGGCTGCACCTGATGAAATGGGCTGAAGCAGTCGAGGAGCTCGTAGACCTCGACAGTACCGGCTAGAGGGCGCTGTCGTCGGTGTCTCTCGTAGTGCCAACCTAGCAGAGTGGACCTACGGTGTGGCATCGTAGCTATCGATACCACAGTTTCTACCATTCAATGTCAATCTTTTGATTACCATTAAATAAAAAAAGCATGTGAGCACCAGAAGAGAGATGATCTCGCATCTGTGAATCATTTTATTTATAACGTCACGGCCGATTTATCTTCTCTGAAACCCTTGAAGCAAGGCAGCCATCTTTAATTCAAAGGACTGCGTACCACTTCCACGTCTGTCTGCGAAATGTAGCAATAGCTAAGACCAGCGGCAGGAGTTGCTTTTTCCCCCTTCATTATGCCTTAGTATGTCTACATGGGTATGTAACTTATTTGAACTTCTACTAAAGTTGTAATGTAGTCTGTATTATCAGTTATTACATAAAAATTTCATCTCGCGTCGCCGGCCGGGGTGGGCGAGCGGTTCTAGGCGCCACAGTCTGGAACCGCGCGACCGCTACGGTCGCAAGTTCGAATCCTGCCTCGGGCATGGATGTGTGTGATGTCCTTAGGTTAGTTAGGTTTAAGTAGTTGTAAGTTCTAGGGGACTGATGACCTCAGAAGTTAAGTCCCATAGTGCTCAGAGCCATTTTTTTTTTCATCTCGCGTCGACAGTGAGAACAGTGGCTAGGTATAAATCTGGCATAAGCTCCCGCTCCGAAGCGGTATACACACTTAATCCGAAAGTAATGTTCTCATTGAAAGGCAATAACTACCAGAAAAGTCTGATTCCATGCCATATTTTCAGCGAATACCTGACCAGAAGATTGTAGTTTCGTGTGTCCCACTACATATTTCTGTGATCTGAACTTCAATCTGGTTTTGTATATTTACTCTCCAAGACATCATACTGTGTGTGGCGAATAGAACTCTTAGTAAACAAAAGTTCTTTAACATCTACATTTGTACTCTGTAAGCGGCCGTAAGTTGTGTGGTGTAGGGATTTAGTGTTCTGTCTTTTCTTTTTACATTTTCACTTTCTTTACTTTTAGTCAATATAAGTACAGACATTTCTCTCAATTTATATTTCTCCTGATGAACAGTATCTTACTATTATTACTATTAGGTCTTATATATCCGAAAAGAAATACTTTTTGAGCTATGGGCATTTCTGTCCAATGATAGCCACCTGTCTGTTATTCCTACCGGAAGGAATAAAGATTAGTATTTAACGTTCCGTCGACAACTTGGTCATTAGTGACGCAGCACCATCTCGGACCAGGCAAGAATGTGAAAGGAAATCGACCGTTCTCTTTCAAAGGAACAACCGTGACATTAACTTTAAGCGGTTAAGAGAAATCATGAAAAACCTAAATCGGGATGGCCGATGGGGATTTGAACCGTCGTCCTCCCGAATGCGAGTCCAGTGATACCACTAGAGGCTTTCAATATGGTTACCACTTATTGTTACACATCCCTCAGTCCTCTTCTCAGGGAATCATGAGAAACCACGTGGTTGCCTTCCAATTTGCTCAGATGAATGTGACAGACGCTCATGTACCGTGCACACAATGTCGATACGGGTGGAATACATCAATACCTTGTAGAAGTCCCTACAGCCAAATAAATGATTAATGTCAAATGAACGGAGATTTCTCCCTACCGGACCTCTCCGAAAAATCCATCGCTCATCAAAGGTTTATGTTATACGGTACAGACACGCTCATGTGACCACCTGTCAAAACCTTGAATCGCCATAATTTGAAGCGCAGACGTGTATGCAGAGAAACGGTGAGGTTCTGGAAGGTGCTGACAGAAATGTGGATTCATGCCGACTGCAGTGCCGTGTCCGTCTTATCTAGGTTTCCCGGTTGAGGATCCATGGCGAGAAACAGCCCTGGCGAGGTGGTCCCAACGATTCTCAACTGGGTTTAAATGGTTCAAATGGCTCTGAGCACTATGGGACTTAACAGCTATGGTCGTCAGTCCCCTAGAAGAAGTAATGTGTTTCCTCACCTGTCCTGGAACGCAAGCGCTCCGAATTTCAAGAATAAGCCTTAGCGTGTTGGGTAACAACGTTCCATAGACATCTCGTATTGGAGGCTTTCGGGACAATTTGTAACACTTTCGTGCTTGTTAAACAAATTCTCGTTGAATCTTGCAATTTTTCTTGGTTTTATGGTTAATCTAATTTGACAAGAATTCCAGATTGCCAAATAACCGAAAGTCATCGAGTGAAACAGAAGTGGTGTATGTGAATTCCTAAGGGACCAAAGTGCTGAGGTCATCGGTCCCTAGTCTTACACGGTACTTAGACTGACGTATGCTAAGAACGACACACACGCCCATGCCCGAGGGAGGACTCGAACCTCCGGCGGGAGAGGCCGCGCAATGCGTGACATGGCGCCTTGAACCGCGCTGCCACTCCGCGCAGCAGGAAGTGTTATAGGCTCTCTGCTCATCCTGGTGTACATAAACGGTTTAGGAGACAATCTGAGCAGCTCTCTTAGATTGTTTGCGGATGATTCTGACATTTACCGTCTTCAAAACTCACCACATCATCAAAACCAATTGGAAAATGATATAGACAAGATACTTATATAGTGCAAAAAGAGGTTAATTGACTCTAAATAACGAAAAGTATGAAGTCAACCAGGTGCACGCTAATAGGAATCCCCTACATTTCCGTTATATGATACATTACATAAATCTAAAGCGTATGAATTCAACTAAACACTTAAAGATTACAATTACGAATAATTTAAACTAGAATGATCACATAGAAAATGTTGTGGAGAAAGTGAACCAAAGATTGCGATCTGTTGGTAGAACACTTAGAAAATGCAACACATTTACTAAAGAGACACTTCACTTGTCCATCCTCCTCAGGAGTGTTGATGCGCGGTTTGGGATCATTATCGAATAGGACTGACGGAGGACATCAAAAAGTTCAAACAAAGGCAGATCGTTTTGTGCTATCGTGAGATAGTTGTGAGAGTGCCACGGATGTGATACGAGAGTTGTGGTGGGAATCATTAAAACAAATGCGTTTTTCGTTGTGGCAAGATCTCGTCATGAAATTTTAATCACCAGCTTTCTTCTCCGAATGCTAAAATTATTTTGTTTGCGCCTCCTACATACGGAGAATTGATCATCATAGTAAAATAAGAAAAACCATAACTCGTACAGAATGATTTACATGTTCGTTTTCACGTGCGCTGTTCGAGAGTGGAACGGTAGAGAAACTGGCACTTGATTGTGAATTTCAGGGTTATCATGTAGAAGTAGTATGTGTTGATGCATAACCCGATGCTGGTCTTTAAAACTGTAACACTAGGAATCAGCATAGAAGAAAATTGTCTTGAAGTGTACTAAATCCTTGTATTAGCAAATAATTAGCATTTCAGCGCAACCGCACAAAGTGAGAATGAGTAATTTCAACTACATGCTGTGTACAAAGAATAATTACGCAGTGAATTTCTCATTCGGAAATCACATCCGAAAGTTGTTTGTCTGTGAGAAGATAGTGTTGTGCAATGTGTCAAAGGGAGATGCTGGTCGGAATCCGACAGCAGCGGGATGGTGGACCACCATGATTGTGGTTTATCGTTCGACGGCACTGCAACTCATGTTGGTCGCGTTAAGCGACTGTCAAGAGAATATGGAATCGATGAGTACAGGAGAGCCATCTCCAACGCCATACAGGATCTCAACAGTCCCCCCTACGACTAGCGCCCGAGAGGACAGACGTATTGCTTGCTTCGCCGTTCGGGATCGTGCAGTAACGTTATGTACCTTGAATGACAAAATTGGCTTGTTTGCAGCAGACAAGTAACGACACGCACAGTGTAATATCTGTAGCAGCGCAGATTGCCGCCATAGTGATAGTTTTCGCCCCAGAAGACACGCCGCCAATAGTGCGGCAAACGAGAACACTGGACTTAGTAGTGGCACCATTCGGTCTCCTCAGCATGGCAATTTGGCCAGCGGAGGGTACGTTTCTGACGTGTTAAAGCCAGTGTGTGCACCATGTCTTCGAAGTGACTGTCACTATCTTTCAACAAGATAACACAAAACCAGATGTTCCCCATGTCGTCCTACAGACGATATTCGACTCTCGTCCTGGCTATCACGTGCATCAGATGTCTCACTCAGTGAAACAATCTGGTCATGAATTTTCGAGTATCCGTAGCCTCACAGCACAAATCACACGAGGGCCGTTCAATAAGTAATGCAACACGTATTTTTCTCTGCCAATTCCGGTTAAGAAACATTTAATTTTTTGTGGGACATAGTGGAATATTCGCGCTTCAGTTCTATAGTTTCGTGAAGTTGCGATAGGTGGCGGCACTGTACGTAGCCATCAAAATGGCGTCTGTAACGGATTGCGTTCCAAGCAGAGAGCTGCCATCGAGATTCTTTTGGCGGAAAACCAGAGCATCGCAGTTATTTATAGGCGTTTGCACAATGTCTTCGCAGACCTGGCAGTCAACAAAAGGATGGTGGGTCTCTAGGCTGGGAGTCTTGTCATCATCGCAACAAGGTCGCACAAACCTGTCCGATTTCGCGTGTCTCGGCCAGCCCCACACAGCTGTGACTCCTGCAATGCTGGAACGTGAGGACACTCTCATTCGAGGTGAACGACAGATCACAATCAAAAATATCGCTGCACAACTGGTAATGTTGACACACCCGTCCACCAGGAACTCAAAGGTGTGTGCCCGGATCTCACACCTTCCGACTTTCATCTGTTTGGCTCAATGAAGGACGCAGTACGTTGATGATGGGGAAGTTATTGATGCAGCAATACATTGGCTCAGGCGTCGACCAGTAGAGTGACACAACGCGAACATATAGCCCTTCCCAGTAAGGTGGCGTAAGGCCGTCGCATTGAACGATTATGTTGAAAAATAGGGTTTTATAGCCAAAAGAGTGGGGCATAATATGGCGTATTGGAATCCTGAATAAAAGCAACCTTCTTTCAGAAAAACTATGTGATGCAATATTTACTGAGCGCTTCTCGTACATTCTGTGTGATTTTTTCAGTCTCTTGGACAGGTGCTTTTCTTTTGAAAACTCTATGTTATGGGAGTTTTTCGCTCTTACAGTTTTCACACCTTATAAAAAACTCTGAACGCAGCAACATTATAAGCCTCTTTGAAGATACTCTAAATTGATTAGAAGCGAAGATACTTTCAACTTCATTTGCTCAAATACAGAAGAAAAATGGTCACACATATTACGAGAAACGTAGGAAATGCGTTCCCCACTCTCCGCTTTCAGAGAAACGGTGACACGGTGAAAACTGTACACTGTAAATGGAGATCAGCGTGTCGACTTCATCCTCCTACCTCAGCACGCCTGAGTCTCCGGTTCTGATCCGGTGTACGTGTGTGCTTACGCAAGTGCATCTGAGTGAATGTGTGTGTTGTGCGTGCGTGTGGTTTATGTGTGTGTGTGGGTGGGTGGGTGTGGATGTGTGATGGAGGGAGGGGTTTCGAGTGAGAGAGACAGGGGGTGATGGAACTGAGGAGGGGTGTATTGGCGGGAGTGGATATGGGGAGAGCGCTGACCCCATCATTGATTCTCTTGGCACTTGCATAATCAGATTCGAGCTTGTGAGCTGTGGTTAATGGTGCACATCGCATGTGGTAAGAGACGTTGAGCGCTCAATTATCGCCAGATATATTCGGCACTGCAGTCATCCAAGCACAGTCAAGCCAACAGGTTCACAGAGTAATCAAGAGTCACGTGGCATTCTAAGGAATTGTCCTGAAAATATAAACAGTCTGTTATTAAATCTCGAGGAGTGTCATCTGTGAGTGGAAATTAAATGCTCTGCTTCAGCCTTTAATAACGTTGTTTAGAGTCTGTGTAAGTCTTATGTAGCATATTCCCTGCTGTGGATCAACTATTCACCCACACAACTTCTTTTGTGCCTACACATCCACTGCCATTGCCAGTAACTCGTTACAAAGGTAGCTATGGTAAACAATATTTTTTCCTATGCTGTGCCTCTTGTGGTTAGAGTGGTAGCAGAGGTTCTAGAAATATAGAAAAATATCACTTAGCCGTATCTCGTAGTAGAGTAATCAAACAGACGCAGTTTTTCCAAACTTTGAGATGTTAATCGCGAGTGGTCTTTTTACTCCTTTTGTAAGTTAACCGTGAAAATTATAGTGCGTCATGGACAGGAAATCGTATGGCAGGTATCGGGCACATTAATCGGTACTCAAACTGTAACCTCCACAAAACTGGATGCAAATTCACTCCGAAAAATGTTAATAATGTTTTCCTTTCATAGAAAGTAATTTAGCTGTTTTAGATGGAATAGTGACTACTGATAATGTTGTTGCGTTTATGTACCAATTCAAAACACTTTTTCCTTGTTACTTAAAAAGTTTTTTAATTACTTCGTGTGCCCTTTTGCTGGGCACTATGCCAATTACTTATGTGATGTTTACAGAAATGAATGCACTGCTTCATTTTCTTGGAGCCCTCGAATTCTTCCATCCAGGCATAATATCTGTATATATCTGTATGCAAATTCTAAATCTGAAATGCATGTGAACAACTATCATCCTCTTAAAATACTTTCGTTGTCAGTAGAGACCGCGTATCTCTGAATAACCGGTTTTGCCATCTTCAAATCCTTACAACAAACAACCAACTCATAGAAAATAGAATTTTTAATATTCATTCACATTAACTTTAAAAGGACTAAAATTCTGACCGCAAAAACCGAAACATAAAATACTTATTACCTGCAGAATGAAAACCTACTTATCGTCAGTGCCGTTCAAATTTCAGTGCAAAAATAGATGACGATGTCTGTTTTCATTTAGTTCAGCTTAATGAGCCAGCACCTTAGCTTGAGGAACATAAAATTAAGTCAGGCCTGGATCGAATCCGTGCGCCATATTAATGATGGTTTGTCTGACACACCGGCTAGCCGTACTGTGGTTGTTAATGACGCTTCTCACTCTTGCATTGCCAAATGACGGCCTGGTTTCCAATCTTCACTTCAGTAAACCGGTTGCCTCACAGAACAAAATGTATACGATTGACAGACAAACTGCGGACAGGGTTTTCCACCCTTAGGTTACCTTCTGACTTTTTCTGCAGGGCCGGCCGGGGTGACCGAGCGGTTCTAGGCGCTACAGTCTGGAACCGCGCGACCGCTACGGTCGCAGGTTCGAATGCTGCCTCGGGCATGGATGTGTCTGATGTCCTTAGGTTAGTTAGGTTTAAGTAGTTCTAAGTTCTAGGGGACTGATGACCTCAGCAGTTAAGTCCCGTAGTGTTCAGAGCCATTTGAACCATTTTTTTTCTGCACGAGGTCATTCGTCCACAAAGCTAAACTGAAATAAATTGTCAGATCATGGTATAGCGAACCTTACCAAACAAAGCGAATCCCGCGACAGGGGAACAAACACTAGGAAGAAGAAGAGAATTCCCGGTGTCATTATGTTCTGTTAGTGGTTTACTTAAACTGAAATCGTGACTTATTTCTACGAATTACACAATAAAGTAGTACCTAATTGATTCAGACATTTTTTAAGAGATATCGGACGGGGTTGAGTGAAACAAAAGTGTTAACAGAAAAATATATTAAGAAGATAATGTTTCAGCACATTGAAAAAGTGTTCCGTTGAATTCAAGTTAATCACGACAGTTCGTAAATGATTCAGGAGGCATTTTGTGCAAATAGATACACGCAATGCTTTCCACGTAATAGCTAGCAGCATTCTATAGGTACCTTGACAACTGGAAAGACAGCACGATTTCTGTCACTGAAATCGCCGCCACGGGTCTGGCAATTACCTGAACTGTCACGAGAATGGCTGAAGGACGCCAGTCATACTGACAACCTAATACGGTCGCAGTAATGACCAGCATGAACTCCAAGCTAGGCTAATTCTCTGTTTCCTGTGTTGACAAACCGTCTGATGTGTATCTTCCGCACGAAGCGACTTTCAGTCTTGCCTGAGCAAAAACAAAGCGAGAGATTAGTGAAAAATTACACTGATGTCATAAATTAAGGATAGTCAAGAATGAGAACATATTTTCAAAACTAGATGTCAGGCTGGGGTGGCAGAACAGGATAAAGCTTCATCATGAAATATTTGGTGCACAATAATGTTCGTTACATGTAATTAGCAAAGCTTTGAAACCGCTGCCACACAGCCACGAAGATTATCCCTCAGACAATTCAAAAATATCGTGAGAAACACTCGCTTGGGAGACGCCCGAAGTGGCTTTTACATCTGATGAGTGCGTACCATTAAGAACGCGTTGCGTTCTATGCGCCATGAAATCATGAGTCGAATTCAGTATCATCCTAAAAATAGATATTTATAGCTATGAGTCCAAGTTCCAGAACTATGTCATATCCACATAGTCACCACCCCTAGTGATGGATGAACAGCGTATATCCAGATAGAGGATCTGTCCACCATGGCTGCTCAAAAATTGCTCCACCTCTCCTACGATCTAGTGACCAACCTGGAGTGCCTGTTGTACTGTTGATTCTTTATTCAAGTCAAGATGAAGAAGTCATGGCTGCCAGGCCGAATTAATATGGAGCATGGAACAAAGACTAAAATCTGAAACAAACCATATGCGGCTCCGAGATGCAAAATCTGTCAAGAACATACTATGGCTGCAAAAACATCTTTAAGCTGTTCTCCGAGTACGTCTGTATCTTCGCTTTTATTAGCCGATGACGAGAGTGAGTGTTTCCACCGCTTTCCCTGCTATTCGGCCTCCTGATGACACTGTCATCATTCATCCATGATGATTAGACTACCAGGCATGTCACAAGAATCAACCTGACATTGCTACGACATTCTGGATGCTATTTTCTTTCGCAAGTATTTTTGCTCAATTGGGGAAAGGCGAGGTGTCCACCCGGTTGGAGACCTATGACAGGCTCAAAACCTTTTGAATGAAGTTCATCACATAGGATCCATGATTTCTCCATTAATGACTCGCCTAAAATGCGACGGGCTTCAACAAGTACGATATACTCCTAGGCGACAATATTAGATTCCTCGCCGAAGTATGGACTGCCACTTCTTTGTTCATCTTACAGACTAGTTTTCTCACAATGGGAATGTTTCCTGTATCTCTTAACAACAGTGTCATACTTTCGTCATCGTCTCCACACAGAGTAACCAGTTCACGTTCGATTTTCTTGGTTTTTTTTCCCTTTCCGGAACAGAAACCGTATCACCAACTGCCAAACGTCCTATCAAAATGGTGCACTATCTTGAGAGTTCCTATTTTACTGGGGTTCGTTAAAGGAATATCGCACTGAAATTCGAGGATGGAACTCTGTTCTGTTGTGCAGAGTGCGAAATTATTCTTCATTGTATTCCCCGACAATACGAACAGAGGGACAGTTCCTCGTGAAAACCAGCTGCTCCGAAGTTATGAAGGAGTTGTAAGATCTGCAGATAATTGTCTTGAAAATATCACTGACTTTCATTATACAGTTAAAGGCAGATATCTCTTCTAATGGCGTCTTTGGGGCGTTACAATGTAATCTTCATCAAGAGACCACTCTTGTGTTACTGATACATTGTGTTTTGTTACTTTGAATCTCATGTCAAAGCAAAGATTAATCCACTCCTAAACACACAGTGCAAAGGTAGTTTGATAGAATATCTTGACAATCATTTTCATCGGCTTCTCATTCTTTCTTTTTCCAGTTTTCTCTTTTTTCCGACAGCGCTGACATCTGGGGTATTAGCAGTAACTACGTCACCTGAAACAGTAGACTAAACGGATTCGGTGAAAGTCGTCAAATACACTGAGGTGACGAAAAGTCATGTGACAGGGATATGCGCATATGCAGATGGTGGCAGAATCGCGTGCACAAGTTATAAAAGGGCTGTGCTACTGTCATTTGTACTCAACTGATTCATGTGGAAAGGTTTCCGACGTGATTACGGCCACACGACAAGAAAGAACTGACTTTGAAAGCAGGATGTTATTTGGAGCTAGACACACGGCACGTTTCATTTCGGAATTCGTTAGATAATTCATTACACCGAGAATACCAAATTTCAGGCATTAACTCTCACCACGGACAACACAGTGGCCGACGGCTTTCACTTAACGACCGGGAGCAGTGGAGTTAGCGTTGAGTTGTCGGTGCTGACAGACAAGCAACACTGTATGAAATAGCCACAGAAATCAATGCGGGACATACGACGAACGTATCCGTAAGGATAGTGCAGCGAAATTTGGCGTTAATGGGATATGTCAACAGGTGACCGACGCATTGCCTTTGCTTACAGCGCGACATCGCCTGCAATATCTCTCCTGGTCCCGTGACCATATCGGTTGGACCCTACACGACCGATAACCGTGGTCTGGTCAGATGAGTCCGGATTTCAGTTATTAAGAGCTAACAGAAGGTTTCGATTGGGGCGCAGACCTCACGGAGCTATGTACCCAAGTTGTCAACAAGCCACTGTGCAAGCTGGTCGTGGCTCCATAATGGTGTGGGCTGTGTTTACATGGAATGTCCATTGCATGTCAACATATGGCCCTCTGATCCGACTGAACCGATCTGACTCGAAATATTTATGTTCGGCTACTTGGAGAGCATTCTAGCCGTGTTTCCAAACAACGATGAAATTTTTATGGATGACAGTGCTCCATGTCGCCGGGCTAGAATTTTTCGTGATTGGTTTGGAAAACATTCCGCACAGTTCGAGCAAATGATTCGGCCACCCATATCTCCCGACATGTATCCCATCGAATATTTATGGAGCATAACCACTTTCGCAGTTATGGACGACTGCAAAGACAGCGTGGCTCAGTATTTCAACAGGGAACTCCCGACGACTTGTTGAGTTCATACCACTTCAAGTTGCTGCACTACGTAGGGTAAAAGGAGTTCCGACACGATATTACGAGGTATCTCAGACGCGAATTCTTTACAGACGAATGGAAAAACTGGTAGAAGCTGACCTCGGGGAAGATCAGTTTGGATTCCGTAGAAATGTTGAAACACGTGAGGCAATACTGACCCTACGACTTATCTTAGAAGAAAGATTAAGGAAAGGCAAACCTACGTTTCTAGCATTTGTAGA
Source organism: Schistocerca cancellata (assembly GCF_023864275.1). Taxonomy (NCBI): domain Eukaryota; kingdom Metazoa; phylum Arthropoda; class Insecta; order Orthoptera; family Acrididae; genus Schistocerca; species Schistocerca cancellata. The sequence continues at coordinate 815,523,658 of NC_064629.1, read as the reverse complement.
CTTAGAGAAAGCTTTTGACAATGTTGACTGGAATACTCTCTTTCAAATTCTAAAGGTGGCAGGGGTAAAATGCAGGGAGAGAAAGGCTATTTCTACAGAAATCAGATGGCAGTTATGGGAGTCGAGGGACATGAAAGGGAAGAAGTGGTTGGGAAGGGAGTGAGACAGGGTTGTAGCCTCGCCCCGTTGCTATTCAGTCTGTATATTGAGCAAGCAGTAAAGGAAACGAAAGAAAAGTTCGGAGTAGGTATTAAACTCCATGGAGAAGAAATAGAAACTTTGAGGTTTGTATTTCTGTCAGAGACAGCAAAGGACTTGGAAGAGCAGTTAAATGGAACGGACAGTGTCTTGAAAGGAGGGTATAAGATGAACATCAACAAAAGCAAAACGAAGATAATGGAATGTAGTCGAATTAAGTCGGGTGATGCTGCGGGAATTAGATTAGGAAATGAGACACTTAAAATAGTAAAGGAATTTTGCTATTTGGGGAGCAAAATAACTGATGATGGTCGAAGTATAGAGGATATAAAATGTAGACTGGCAATGGCAAGGGAAACCTTTCTGAAGAAGAGAAATTTGTTGACATCCAGTATTGATTTAAGTGTCAGGAAGTCGTTTCTGAAAGTATTTGTATGTAGTGTATCCATGTATGGAAGTGAAACATGGACGACAAATAGTTTAGACAAGAAGAGAATACGGGAGGACGACGGTTCAATCCCGTCTCCAGCCATCCTGATTTAGGTTTTCCGTGATTTCCGTAAATTGTTTCAGGCAAATGCCGGGATAGTTCCTTTAAAAGGGCACGGCCGATTTCCTTCCCCATCCTTCCCTAACCCGAGCATGCGCTCCGTCCCTAATGACCTCGTTGTCGACGGGACGTTAAACACTAACCACCCCCAAGAAGAGAATAGAAGCTTTCGAAATGTGGTGCTACAGAAGAATGCTGAAGATTAGATGGGTAGATCACATAACTAATGATGAGGTGAATGAATGAATGAATGAATGAATGAATGAAGTCCCATGCTTCTTTACAGAGCTTAGGGGAACGATGCGGTAGACACGCACCGGCTTACTAGGCAAGGTCCTGATGGAGGTGGTTTGCCGTTGCCTTCCTCCGACCGTAATGGGGATGAGTGATGATCATGAAGATGACACAACAACACCCAGTCATCTCGAGGCAGGAAAAATCCCTGACCCCGCCGGGAATCGAACCCGGGACCCCGTGCTCGGGAAGCGAGAACGCTACCGCGAGACCACGAGGGCGGACAATGAGGAGGTATTGAATAGAATTGGGGGGGAAGATGAGTTTGTGGCACAACTTGACTAGAAGAAGGGATCGGTTGGTAGGACATGTTCTGAGGCATCAAGGGATCACAAATTTAGCACTGGAGGGCAGCGTGGAGGGTAAAAATCGTAGAGGGAGACAAAGAGATGAATACACTAAGCAGATTCAGAAGGATGTATGCTGCAGTAGGTACTGGGAGATGAAGAGCCTTGCACAGGATAGAGTAGCATGGAGAGCTGCATCAAACCAGTCTCAGGACTGAAGACCACAACAACAACAGCTAATGACTTTTGCCACGTAAGTGTAATTTTCTGGCTAACACGACGAAGTTATAGTCTGCAAATTCATACAAGTCGACTATTCTTGTTAAGTGATACGCGGAATACTAGCCTCGATCAGTTCTTCCATGCTCAGGTGTTTCCAAGTAAACTTTACCACGAAACAAAACTTAAACTGAACGTACGTTTGTAATAATGATTTACAATAATATGCCTTCAAATCGTTATTCGTACCATTCAGTATTTACTAAGCAAACATTTTTTTTTTTTGTATTGTAGGATACAGTCTTGTGAAAATAAATAGTTGGGAATTAATGCAGATTTTATACGATAATTCAGTGTGCAATACGGAGATTGTTACGTTGTTAGCTTCGAACGGCTATTTAAAGCTGTTTGAAGTTTCTTGCAGTTCTTGAATCCGAAGGATGCGAAGAAAGAAAAGGTCTGGCTAGGAGGCTCTTGGTGGAGTGGGGGTGAGGGGGGACGGAGAGGGGGGCAGAGTCATTGACACAGGCCTCAACTTAACGCACTGAGTGCCCCCGTATTAGCAGGCTCGGGAATGCACAATTAGGTCTGTCACATATCGATCGTGAAATTCAATTAGCGGCGGGTAATGGAGCCGAAGTTCGCCATTTACTGTTCGGAGCTGCTTAACGTCCGATGAAACGTACTCTTCCCTGTACAGAGATAATGCGTGTAGAGTGCATAAAATTCGCTGTAAAATGCAGCCTCTGGATACCATTATTATCTTACATTCCTCATTCACTCTTTAACGCCAAAACTATGCTTAATTACTGCACTTGAAGTATACTTATTCGCTCTTTGACGACCAAACTATGGTTAATTACTGCAGTTAAAGTATACTAATTATTATACTGTTCTTATTGAACACTGTGTGTCGCTGTTGGTGTCGTACATAGTTCCACCACACCAACCTACGATTTTTATAGTTTGAAATAAATACCGTAGTATTCTGAACAGTCGTTACGAGAGAATGGCCGTCTATATGCAGAAAGCACATTTAGTTCTTTTTTCACTCGTCGTTGACTGTTAATTGTAACGAGAAGGTACTGAATTACACGCTGATACTGAAAATTTAATGATTTCCCTTTCTTTCGATAATCTTGATTTCAGTATGCGGTGACATGACGTAATATTGCTTAATTTTCGCTTTCTAAATACACAACATGCCACATTTCCCAGCGGACCAGCCTGCGCTGTGGAGCAGGGTGCATTGATTGATTTATACGGATGAATGTGACGTAATGAGTAAAATACGACACTGGATGTAAATATGTATCTGTTGATATCAGTAGAGTGATCGGTTATGCCTTAACAATTAGCCACACTGTGTAACGGACAGGTTTCGTATCATATAAACGTAGTAATTAGCAGCAACCGAAGTACGCGGCACGCTACTGGAATGTCGCATTCATGCTTACTAATAATATATTTATTGATCCCTAAAGTTAAATTCTTAGAAGTTAGTTACGACGACAAATTTATCAGGCTAAGTCGAATAGTTTAAGTGGAAGATAACTTTAACTTAGAAAACATTAAACATTATTACATGGGTTTTGACGTCAATAGTCTGGTACCCAAGCGATCTACTTATGTTGTTGGCAGAAGTCAAGAAATAATTTGGGAGATTAACTTTTGGCTGAAAATAGGAACGTTAATATTAGACGATTTAAAATATAGAGACGTATCGCAAGATCTGTAGAAAATTAACAGGACTTTTTTCAGTAGTAAATGAATATTAATAACAAAGCAAATTCTTGTTCAATAAGAAGCTAGAGAGACCGTACTAACAATGGAGACAAAACACACTAATGTGTTTCCAACTGGTATCCATTATCTGCCGAAAGGTTTTCTGAAGAATACGTTAACTATGTAACATCACGGTTTTATTTGGTACACTCGCTGCAGTAAGAGAAATTAGTTGTAGACATTGGTGCAGAATGACTAGACAAGTTATACACAATTCTCTGTGTCTGTTATTTACTCATACTAACAATCCGTGGAGCGCACTTGAAATTTAATACTCTTTCTTGCGAAAATAGTTACGCAGCAAGCTTTCGGTACTTACTTTATCTGAAAGCGAAACTTCTACGACATTGAATTTGTCATTGTTCGAATACGTATCAGTTTGAAACTTCTTAGCAGATTAAAACTGTGTGGCGGACCGAGACTCGAACTCGGGACCGTCGCCTTTCGCGGGCAAGAGCTCTACCAACTTAGCTACCCAAGTGCGACTCACCACCCGTCCTCACAGCTTCAATTCTGCCACTACCTCGTCTCCTACCTTCCAAACGTCACAGAAGCTCTTCTGCACACAGTTTTCATCTGGCAGGAAGTATCATATCAGCGCACACTCCGAATCAGAGTGAAAATCTCATTCTAGAGACGTATAAACTTTCCCCAAAAGTAATACTAAACAACTTAAATACACTGCCATACAAAAACGTGAAGTAACCAGAAGGTGAGGAGGAAACGAAATGAAAGCTCACGGATTCGGACAGTATCTGATGTTATTTCAGCGAGTACAAAATCGAGTCAAATTTTTAGATAATTTAATGATTATAAAGAATTCACCTCAGTTGCAAATAGAAACCGGATGTTGACCTAGGTTTCGTCGCGGAAAACTACGCCTTCTTCGGAACACACTAAAACTACAAACTGCCTAAAGACGCATAGTCCAAAATTAATGCAGAACAACCAAAAGGACAAAATGTTGGACCATGCCTCTTTAGGCAGTTTGTAGTTTTAGTGTGTTCTGAAGAAGGTGTGGTTATCTGCGCCGAAACCTAGGTTAACATCCGGTTTCTATTTGCAATCGAGGTGGATTCATTATAATCATTAAATTATTCACGACTGCTGACGCGCTGCAATGTTAAAAATTCTTTTTAGATAATGTTGCAGCGTGAGCCCATTTCTCAGTATCATACTGCAACCCCTCTGGCCTGAAGCATTCAGTAACTCGGTTGTGAAGAGTGTCATAAAGCCGTTGTTCCTCTCCTGAGGCGTACTCGTCCACAACTGTTGTAATTGGTCCTTGATTTCCTAGATACTAATGATGGGACGGAGTTGACGTCCAAGCTGGCCCCGCACATTTCCAAACAGGGACAAATCTGGGGATCTCTCTGGCCACGACAGTACCTCAACATCACGTACGCCGTTCATAGGTAAGGGTGTCATGTGTGAAAGAGCATTATCCTTTTGAAAAATGGCACCACGATACCATCTGATTAAAGTTAACACAAGAGGACGCTGGATGTCCATGTACTGTTGAGCCATAAGAGGTTCGTCAGTCACTATCAACCGTGACCTGAAATCATACCTGATGGCTCACACACTACGACGCCACGGGTAATTTCGTTGTGCCTCTACAAAACATTGGAAGAATGAGACCGCTCCCCATGTCGCCCGTATACTTGCCGATGATGGTCATCCGGGGTTTTGCAGAGCCGCGATTCTTCGCTAAACACAGTGCGATTCCGTTCGTCAACAATCAGTGCTTCCAGGTCGCGGCATCACTCCAAACGCAGCCTTTTGTGTTGTGAGTTAACGGCAGCCAACGCATGGGACCGTAATATCCCATTCCAGCTGTTGCTAGTCTCCGACCACTGGGGTGGGATGAGACAGAATATTCCAGGGAGTACATTTCTTGTTCGTGGATGATAGGCGTAGATTTGAAGAGGCTGTGATGTGCTCGGTGCAGAGTACGGCGATACTCCCTTGTGGTGTGCAGACATACTCGATCGGAACCTTGACAAAAATATGCGTGCACTCACGTTTCCATGCAGTACACCATCGGGTCACTGTCACTACCAAATGGCCCAAAAATCTGAGCATTACACTATTCGAGCTGGCCAAATGGAGACTCACAATGAGGCCACTTTCAGACTTTGTCAGTTGCTATAACGCTGTTTCACATGGCTGCGTCGCATCTCCGACTCCTTCACAGCCGTCACTCAGCAGATGACGATTTTCATGCTCCTTATGTATCCTACCAGGCCTGGTAAAAACACCAAACACAAACAACAGTAATGCTCTCGATATTTACATGTAGATGTAGATGCACTATGGCGCACTAAGGTGACCTGTGCAGTACAGACGTAAATGTATATATAGAGTAGCAACTCCGATCTTCTCGATTATGACACCCCAGATTCATGACGCAACTCGTGGGCTGGAAAAGCCAGGTACATACGACACAGGTTCAAAAATGGTTCAAATGGCTCTGAGCACTATGGGACTTATCATCTATGGTCATCAGTCCCCTAGAACTTGGAACTACTTAAACCTAACTAACCTAAGGACATCATACAACACCCAGTCATCACGAGGCAGAGAAAATCCCTGACCCCGCCGGGAATCGAACCCGACGACACAGGTGCAGCTGTAGTAGATGAAGTGAAAAGTCCGGACGTCATCAGTCTGAAAACCCGAAACACATCATGTCATAAACAAAGTTGTATAAAATGGAACTGGTTGCTTTATTTCTTCGAGTAATTTAATCCGAATCTACGACTATCAATAATAATTATCATGGAAAAATTAATGTCATCATTCAGAAGGCACATATCTTCCAGAATCGACAGATGTAAGAGAAATACCATCATTATGCATTGCAAAGCAACTTCATAACTGTCCATTGAATTATGATGGACTGCCAATCTTATTTAGAACAGGTATGATCCGCAGACAAATAAATGACTAGGAATCAGGCGCGTAGAAAAGACTAAATCAATGTAAATCCAACCGGGAATTTTCGCAGAATCGAGTGAAGGCTTTTGTATGTGTGTATGTGTGTGTGTGTGTGTGTGTGTGTGTGTGTGTGTGTGTGTGTGTGTGTGTGATTGAGCTGTCAGAATGACCAGAAACAAGCAATTTATCAGGAAACAGCGAGCAGTAAGTCAGATAGGAAAATGAGGCTGCGGAAACGAAAAGAAGAAAATAACACAGTAATACTGGAAGAATTAAAGAATTATTTACCCAAGCAGTGAAAGGAAAACCACTGATGCACATTAGCGACTCTTGTGTGTATGTGTGCTGATGATTACTGATGGAAAAAGTAACGTAGGACAGTCTAGTGGGATGCTGCTTTCTTCCTGTCATCTCACCAGGGCTGGAAGACATAGCGATATTTCAGTAATTTCTTTTACTCTATGAAACACGCTGAAATGACATTACTACGACGAGAAGAATCTTTATCGCAGCAAGTGGCCCCCATAGCACCTAGGGGCATCGCATTGATTCGATGTTCACCATTAGAATTGGCCAACAACATCATGATGCGCCTGGGTATACTTCATATAACATTTCCTTAATCGACATCAGAAGGAGGAAATTACTTTTATATCTTGGGACTAAGTGGTTGAAGAAATGTAAAGTATGCTAACGCCAAATAGTGCAAATAGTTCTAATGAACATTCTGCTGCTAACAAGATTGGTCAATAAGTTAAAGATTTTTAAAAAAATTACTTTATATTCCAAAATTTATTTTTACTTTACTCTTTCTATTAATATCTTTTCTTATATTACTGCTTAGTGTAAGACATTATTGTACTTTGTCGATTCAGTTGCTTCAAACATCAGACAGTAAGCTGTAGACAGTATAGCTTCTTGCTGGCTCATGTACGATGTATGTTGTACGTTATTACTGAATGAATGTGATATGGGCATTTGAGAGGTCGACGTAGCATGAATGCGTTCGTCCGTCTTGCTCACAGTACTAACTAAAGTGAGACAGAGGACTGACATACGACCATTTAACGACTAATTGGATTAATCTGTTGCTACTAGCTGTTTTCAAATCACTTGTAAGGCGTACGGTTCTCGTCGAACTCACTTGGGTGTCTTGTTCGGCCGGCAGGAGCGCTACGTTAATTAGTCGGCTTCTGTAACATGGCCAGTATCGATCTCCAGTGGTGAGGAGTGTGTTTCCTATTCTCGATTATTTTGAAGGTCTACCGCAGACTCGGCCGCTTAGGTGTTATTTAGCATAGCGTTTGCGGATTCGCCCTGCACGTTGGGCACCATATCAGATCTGAAAACAAGTGACGAATGAATGAAACAGCATTTATCAAGCACCGATCCTGGATTTCACACAGCAGCAACGCACGGGCTGGTGAAGCGAGAGGAAAGCATAATGTAATGGTGTAAAGACACGTTATCCAGCACATTTTAATGGCTTCTTATAGGATATTGACCGTTTCTTTGTTAAAGACAAGTATATCTCAGTGACAAATAACATTTTTAGTGGAAAACAGTAGAACACTGCAACAAATAAAAGCTTCAATTGTATAGCCGATATTGGCTCTGAGCACTATGGGACTCAACTGCTGAGGTCATTAGTCCCCTAGAACTTAGAACTAGTTAAACCTAACTAACCTAAGGACATCACACACATCCATGCCCGAGGCAGGATTCGAACCTGCGACCGTAGCGGCCTTGCGATTCCAGACTGCAGCGCCTTTAATCGCACGGCCACTTCGGCCGGCTTAGCCGATATTAATCTATGTTCAAATAGCTAGAGGATTTAATTGAATCTTTCGTGTCAGGCGTTCCAGACTTTTGTTGAGAAGCAATGAAGAACGCACTTGCAAACGTAAAACTACAGTTTCAAATAAATATCGCATTTCAATAGTACGAGAAGTTAAAAGGCAACATACTAGGAATACGTGCCTCAGAAATCTTTGTAAGATTTCATTTGATAAAGACCTAAATACGAACTTCCCTTCACACGTAGAAGAAATCGTGTCTTGTCAATTATTCAGGTGAGCACTGATCATTGGATACTTCTTCCAGGGATGTGAAGCGGATATGTTCTATGCCGAAGGCGCTCTTCCAATTATTGAAAAATGATGTGCCTTTGACGAACGCCTTAGCGTTGTTGAACTGCTTCCCGCTAGCAAGAAACGAAATCGGGTTGCATACGTTGCAGGCGCTGCTCACATTGCTCTCCCCAGTTATACGTTGCGTTTCAGGTTCCCATCTTTCTTATGCACTAAGAGAGTTTGGCAGCGCCCAGTCTTTTGGGATTGGAATTTACGTAACTAACTATTGATTTTAATTTCATTCATTTCACAGTACAATTTATGTCAACCTTATTCAAGAACAAAGACGCCTGGTAGGGAATCCATCTTACATGATCCTTTCGTTCTGTTTGCTGTGCTGTTGTTTCTGAATCATTCTTCTCGAGGTATCATAAAACAGATGCTTGTGTAGAAATAGAAGGACAATGGTTCGTTACATTTGACTGTGGAAATAATCAGTGAAGCTGTGAATTGTTTCTATGAAGTAGTACTTCTTTCCTTCCTGTTCTTTCTTCATGATGCTGCTTTTCAGTTTTATATGTAATCGATTAAGTTTAGTTTTGCATTTGTGTCGCAAAGAAGTTACCATCATCTGATTCTAGTGACAGCTGGATAAACAAACATGTAATCGACAGTCAGAAGTAAATGCGAAGTTCAGTTACATTGCCTGTTCAATACTACTTTTAAAAAGGTTTATCAAATAAGGCACCTGCGTGTCTCTGTAATGTCTTTTTTGCACCTAGTTGTGCCACTGATGTAGCGAACTTTTTACCAACACAATCATTCAGCTTTCGACCAGCTATAGCTTCACGAGTCTTAGTTCTGTCCCACTAGTACTGATTTTCAGTCAGTATCTACTATCAGTTGAATGACAGTCAATAATTTTATCTAATGGTTATGTTATCTTGACATGATAAATAATCCAGCGTTTTGGGTGATATCTGGATCACCACAGCATCCATGTTGTCTATAGCAAGTTAGCAGCTCTAGAAGAGTGTGAGGAAATGCAGCAAGACCTGCAAATGATCGAGCATGGACTGGTAATTGCCCAGAAACAAAAATAACCGTGACGTACAGTGCGTAAATAGGAGATGAGATCCAGTTCTCTTAGGTTGTGCTATTGTCGATAAATCAGTGGAAAGAGTAACAACCGTGAAATACGTAACATCTTGCACATACACTATGTGATCAAAAGTATCCGGACACCTGGCTGAAAATGAATTACAAGTTCGTGGCGCCCTCCATCGGCAGTGCTGGAATTCAATATGGTGTTGGCCCACCCTTAGCCTTGATGACAGTTTCCACTCTCGCAGGCAGACGTTGGATCAGGTGCTGGAAGGTTTCTTGGGGAATGGTAGCCCATTCTTCACGGAGTGCCGCACTGAGGAGAGGTATCGACGTCGGTCTGTGAGGCCTGGCACGAAGTCGGCGTTCCAAAACATCACAAAGGTGTTCTATAGGATTCAGGTCAGGGTTCTGTGCAGGACAGTCCATTACAGGGATGTTATTGTCGTGTAACCACTCCGCCACAGGCCATGCATTATGAACAGGTGCTCGATCCTGTTGAAAGATGCAATCACCATCCCCGAATTGCTCTTCAACAGTGGGAAGCAAGAAGGTGCTTAAAACATCAATGTAGGCCTGTACTGTGATAGTGCCACGCAAAACAACAAGGGGTGCAAGCCCCCTCCGTGAAAAACACGATCACACCATAACATCACGGCCTCCGAGTTTTACTATTGGTGCTACACACGCTGGCAGAAGACGTTCACCGGGCATTCGCCATACCAAAAATCTGCCATCGTATCGCCACATTGTGTACCATGTTCGTCACTCCACACAACGTTTTTCCACTGTTCAATCGTCCAACGTTTACGTTCCTTACACCAAGCGAGGCGTCGTTTGGTATTTACCAACGTGATGTATGGCTCATGTGCAGCTGCTCGGTCATGAAATGCAAGTTTTATCACCTCCCGGCTAACTGTCATAGTACTTACAGTGGATCCTGATGCAGTTTGGAATTCATGTGCGATGTTCTGGGTAGATGTGTGCCTATTACACATTACCACCCTCTTTAACTGTCGGCGTCTCTGTCAGTCAACATACGAGGTCGGCCTGTACGCCTTTGTGCTGTACGTGTCCCTTCACGTTTCCACTTCACTATCACATCGGAAACAGTGGACCTAGGGATGTTTAGGAGTGTGGAAATCTTGCGTATAGACGTGTGTCACAAGTGATACCAAATCACCTGACCACGTTAGAAGCCCGTGAGTTCGGTGGAGCGCCCCATTCTGCTCTCTCACGATGTCTAATGACTCCTGCGGTCGCTGATATGGAGTACCTGACAGTAGGTGGCAGCACAATGCACCTCATGTGAAAAACGTGTGTTTTTCGAGGTGTCAGGATACTTTCGATCACATAGTGTACTTCTCATAACAGTCACACTGGCGAAGAACATAATGCTCGTAACAAGAGACCAGTTTGTTGACACCGTCACGCTGGAATTTTTGACTTTGCTAATGGAGTCACAACCTCACTTCTGCTTGCACCGCTCAGTCACTATCAAAGTGATACAGTCGAACGTGTACTTTAAGTTTTAGGAACAGATGAAAATCGGTGGAGGTCAAGTCGGGACTGTGTGGACGATGATCGAGGACAGTGAAACCAAGGCGTCGGATTGTTGCAGATGTCGCAGCGCTCGCAAGTGGACGGGCATTGTCATGCTGAAGGAGAGGATGATTGATTGATTGGTTGATCTGGGGAGGGAACCAAACAACGAGGTCATCGGTCCCATCGGATTAGGGAAGCATGGGGAAGGATGCTGGCCGTGCGATTTCAGAGGAACCATCCCGGAATTTGCCTTGAAGCGATGTAGAGAAATCATGGAAAACCTAAATCAGGATGGCCGGACACGGGTTTGAACCTTCGTCCTCCCGAATGCGAGTCCAGTGTGCTAACCACTGCTCCACCTCGCTCAGTGAAGGAGAGGATCTCCATGTGCGGACGAACTCTTTGAATCTAAACCTCGATTACAGCACGCTGTTTCTCACGCACAGACATAGTTACCTTACACCCCGCGCCATGTTACACGCTACGATTCGGAGCCCTCTAGAGGCAGAGGGCTGCAGATATATTGACATGAATGGAAATGCAGGATATTAATAAGGTCTGTTTTATTTAAAAAGCTTTAAGAGTTTTCACATAAAAAATTCTAAATCTTATCTTTTCACCACGGCCTCGTATGTATTCAGTTTTGTATTCTTTCTACAATAGTGTATACACTCAATATGTAAAATTTCGTTACGTCCTACCCCACAGGCGTTGCACTTTTCTCCTTTGGAGAGATTTTCCTGTAATGCTTTATACAATGGAGTCCAGTCTAATGAGACAAGCCACTTCGCCGTCTTTGAAAAATAACAGGGTATCTCGTTTGCTTATTTTAAGAGTTAATCGCATTTTATAATTGCAGAGCTCATAGTCTCATGTGATTTCTTGTTATACACACAGCAACACCTATTTCACATTTTTTGAGAGCACATAATAATTTACTAGTTCCTCTTTTTCACAAACAGTTGCTGTGCTCTCATCACTTGAAAAGTGAATACAGTAATTGCTAACGATTAATAATTTGTATTAACCAGATAAAAACCAAAATTAGGTTTGGATATTTTGTAATAGTGTAGATTTTAATGGTTTGAAATTTGTGAGCAGACTCTGGGACTTAAACATGTGAATTAAAGCCGCCACATGTGCAGAAACATCCCGTAGACCCGTAGAGTGTTGCGGGACTGGCGTCCTTCATGGTGTTTTGAATCACAATTACGCAATCTTGTTAACGCATTTAGCTTCAAATATTCACAGACAACACATGCCGTGCTTACAGTGCGCCAATTATCACTCAGCTTGTATGTTAGGGACAATGTCCTCTAGTCGTAACGGTTTTCAGCATTTAGGTAGGTCGCCGGGACATATTAGACGTATTATTACTGCGCTAATATGATTTGTTGACAGGTCCTATCAAAAGTGGTGGTAACAGATCAGTGGCTGACAGGTTCAACATTGACAGGTCCAAGCGAGAACATAATTACAACAGCGAGCTGCACGTTGGCTAATCTGCGCACGCCAACAACGCAGTTATTCTCCTTTTTGCAAGTCGAGCCGGAAAGCGGGTCGCTTTAGCGGCCGTGACGTTTTCACCAGCCTATGTTTAGCTTTCCAGCGCTAATACACAGTCATTTAGATTGCTGCGCAGATGCTCTCAGCCGTTATTAATATTGTCCAGCAGCGAAAGCGAGAGATTCCCCAACGAACGCAAAGAAATAAACTGCTGCTCAAAAACACTAATCAGTAATTACAAAAAAAACCATATTAATTATGAATATCTCGAAATCTTTTTAAATCTTTCGATTACATTCTTTTAAAGTGGTCTAGAACATCTGTGTTGCGTGAAGCACCAAATAAGTGAAACTGACCAATAAAACGCACTTTGTACATACTACACCACTCTTCTACATCTACATCTACATGAATACTCTGCAAATCACATTTAAGTGCCTGGCAGAGGGTTCATCGAACCACCTTCACGATTCTCTATTATTCCAATCTCGTATAGCGCGCGGAAAGAATGAACACCTATATCTTTCCGTACGAGCTCTGATTTCCCTTATTTTATCTTCGTGATAGTTCGCCCTATGTAGGTCGGTGTCAACAACATATCTTCGAATTCGGAGGAGAAAGTTGGTGATTGGAATTTCGTGAGAAGATTCCGCCGCAACGGAAAACGCCTTTCTTTTAATGGTTTACAGCCTAAATCCTGTATCATTTCTGTGACACTCTCTCCCATATTTCGTGATAATACAAAACGTGTTTCCTTTCTTTGAACTTTAGCGATGTACTCCGTCAGTCCTACCTGGTAAGGATCCCACACTGCGCAGCAGTATTCTAAAAGAGGACGGACAAGCGCAGTCTCCTTAGTAGGTCTGTTACATTTTCTAAGTGTCCTGCCAATAAAACGCATCCTTTGGTTAGCCTGCCCCACAACATTTTCTATGTGTTATTTCCAATTTAAGTTGTTCGTAATTGTAATACCTAGGTATTTAGTTGAATTTACGGCTTTTAGCCGGCCGGTGTGGCTGTGCGGTTCTAGGCGCTTCAGTCTGGAACCGCGTGACCGCTACGGTCGCAGGTTCGAATCTTGCCTCGGGCATGGATGTGTGTGATGTCCTTAGGTTAGTTAGGTTTAAGTAGTTCTAAGTTCTAGGGGACTGATGACCACAGATGTTAAGTCCCATAGTGCTCAGAGCCATTTGAACCATTTCTTTACGGCTTTAAGATTAGACTGATTCATCGTGTAACCGAAGTTTAACGAGTTCCTTTTAGCACTCGTGTGGATGACCTCACACTTTTCGTTATTTAGGATCAACTGCCACTTTTCGCACCATTCAGATACTTTTTCTAAATCGTTTTGCCGTTTGTTTTGATCTTCTGAAGACTTTATTAGTCTATAATCGACAGCAACCGAAGACAGCTGCTCAGATTGTCTCCTAAATTGTTTATATAGATAAGGAACAGCAAAGGGCCTACAACACTACCATGGGGAACGCTTGAATTCACTTCTGTTTTACTCGATGACTTTCCGTCAGTTACTACGAACTGGGACCTCTCTGACAGTAAATCGCAAATCCAGTCGCATAACTGAGACGATATTCCATAAGCACGCAATTTTACCACGAGCCGCTTGTGTGGTACAGTGTCTAAAGCCTTCCGGAAATACAGGAATACGGAATCGATCTTAAATCCCTTGTCAATAGCACTCAGCACTTCATGTGAATAAAGAGCTAGTTGTGTTTCACAGGAACGATGTTTTTTAAACCCATGTTGACTGTGTGTTGATTGAATTACTTTCCTTCCTGAGCTGTTCTGTTGCCTGATTCACAGCCCCAGCTAACTGACTTTCGTACATGAATAGAAATACTGTTCTCCTTTGTGACGGTAATGTGTTTACTCTGTTGCGCCTTTCGCGCAACACAAAATTTAAGCGTGTGGATGAAAATACTTGGGCCTCAGAAAGTCATCTGTGATTGCATATTCCAGCTGAACATATACCTGTCGAACTGTGGGAACTGTGAGAGAAAAATAATTCTTAGTCATCAGTCTCAATCTTCTCTCTGGTGTCTGGTTTGATGCGGCTCGCCATGAATTCCTCTCCTGTGTTAACCTGTCCATCTCACTTTCAACCTACGTCCCCAGTTATTTGCTGGATGTATTCCAGCCTCTGCCTTCCTCTTCAACACCGAGCGAGATGGCGCAGTGGTTAGACACTGGACTCGCATTCGGGAGGACGACGGTTCAATCCCGCGTCCGGCCATCCTGATTTAGGTTTTCCGTGATTTCCCTAAATCGCTCCAGGCAAATGCCGGGATGGTTCCTTTCAAAGGCCACGGCCGACATCCTTCCCTACTGTGATGAGACCGATGACCTCGCTGTCTGGTCTCCTTCCCCCAACAAACCAACCAACCTTCCTCTTCAGTTTTCCCCCTCTACAGCTCCCTCTACATCCTATGATCCTGCTCTTTCTTCTTAATAAGGTCTGTTATTCATGACTGAAACCGCAAGAAAAATTCTAGTTTATATTTGCGTTTAAGTGAAATGTATTGAAGTAAAATTTAGTATTCAGAATAAGATTTTCACTTTGCAGCGTAGTGTGCGCTGATATGAAAGTTCCTGGCAGATTAAAACTGTGTGCCGGTCCGAGACTCGAACTCGGGACCCTTGCCTTTCGCGGGGAAGTGCTCTACCATCTGATCTACCCAAGCACGACTCACGACTCGTCCTTACAGCTGTACTTCCGGCAGTACCTCGTCTCCTACTTTCCAAACTTCACAGAAGCTCTCCTGCGAACTTTGCAGAACTAGCACTCCTGGAAGAAAGGATATCAGCGCACACTCCGCTACAGAGTGAAAATCTCATTCTGGAAACATCCCCCAGGCTGTGGCTAAACCATGTCTCTGCAATATCCTTTCTTCCAGGAGTGATAGTTCTGCAAGGTTCGCAGGAGAGCTTTTGCGACGTTTGTAAAGTAGGAGACGAGGTACTGGCGGAAGTAAAGCTGCGAGGACGGGTCGTGAGTCGTGCTTGGGTAGCTCAGATGGTGCGGCACGGTTGTTCAGCGTGTTCGGTCAGAGGGTTAGCTGCCCTCTTTAATAAAATAACTGAGTTAATGGATCAACGACGAATTTAAACGAGTGTCTTACGACGTCTGCCCCGAGCTGATGAGACGAACGAAAACGGACAAAATGAGATTTAAAAAAAAGATGGTACAGCACTTGCCCGCGAAAGGCAAAGGTCGTTCGAGGCTCGGTCCGGCACACAGATTTAAAAGTTAGTATTGTTTATTACTTTAGACATGCCTTCTTTGTAATTTTGACGTAATGTTTAATTTTCTTTGGGGATCAATTATTTTCCTACCATTACCTTTCCGTGTCTTCGAATGAAATATCATGGTACGAAGTCACTTAACGACAATGTAAGCCACACTCAGGTAAACTTTGAGCATTAAGTAGATCAGTGCTGATGATATAATTATGTGCAAACATTCACCACATTTTCACTCCGCAAAAACTCACAGGTGTAACGGAAAAGAAATATAATTACAGTAACTCAGCAAGATATCAGGTATATGGCAATACATGCAAAATGAATGGCAGTCCAATAGTTCAGCACAAAGAATACCTGAAACCACCTAGAAATCGATTTGTTCGCTTGTGCGACTGTAGTTTGTGACACGCTGCCTTGCGAACAGAGGAAAACCAGAGTACTTTTTCGTGAAGTGCTTTGATCAGAATAATAGCTGCCTCCGCAGCCGAGATCGCTAACGCACGCCTATGCGGTAGCGCTCTACTCGGAAGTAAGCTGGTTAGAGTCCCGGTGATCAATGAAATTTTCAGAGCCAGTATTTGGTCGGCAAGGAGAGGAGAGATGGTGACGCAATGTTTCTAATCATCAGAAGCTGCGCCAGTATCATGGACTACTTTCCAAACATTGCGGCAGTGTCATGTGAATTGGGGGTATGTAACACTGTATATGATACTCCGTCCGACGGATGGAGATGTGAAGCACGTGTGACCGTCTCTCATCGCCATCCTCATCATACAACACAAACGTAGCAGCAAACTATGCAGGCATCCATTACATACATCTACATTCCACAAACACCCATAGAAGACAAGTTTCACATAACCATAGGAAAAGTGGCCATTAGGGTCGGCAGTTGAAAATCCAAAACGTTGCTAGCCAGTAGCATCACAATTTTGTTCAATTTTTTGGGAAAAACTGTAGTCAAATTCAAGTCCTACTTAATATTTTATTGCTCTTTTACCATAAAATTAGAGTAATAGCACAACCAGAGATTTAAGAATGCCAATACCAGTTCTCAAATTATTCTTGTCCATATGGCCAAATATTACAATTCTAATAATCTCCATATCGATTAAGTTGGTCGCGTTAGGCGTGTGCTAAAATGTTAAAATTGTAGTATTTGGTCGGTCGTTTTGTTTTGGTCTATGAATTTTCTTGTCTAGTGCGAATTATCCGCCACGATGAAATGGCATTCTGTGATTTGTCATCCAAACGATTGTGTAATCTAGCAGACTGTACTCCAACTCTGTTTGGAAACTGGAAAATTCCCCGGCGAACGTTTCACGAAATACTACTTAAAAAATGATTTGAAAATACAGTGATGGAGTGAAAGGATCTCTCTCCATCGGGCAAAGTTATAGTGCTGGGTTCAGCTTCCGCGTGAAACGATACTAAGACATGTATGCAGGGCTAAGTTTAAGAACTACTCCAGGTCTTGATTTTATCGCGTAAATCATTTCTCAAGAAATCCGCATACCTACATTCACTTCCAAACATTTGATAAATTCGGTCCTTTTCCAGTAGATATACTGCACAATAACGAGCTCTCGATTTTGAAGTATTAACGCTCTTTTGTTGCATGTGGTGCAAGATGCCAGCACCAGAGTCATACAGAAAATTATTATCTACCCGTATATCACAAAATAAAACATCTTAGTTTTATGTTTACTGATATAAGTGATTTCATTGCGAATATAGCGACTGTCATCGGTAATCTGAAAAACTGAAAGAATTAGTCTGATTTAAATAACTAAAAAAAAAAAAATTAACAAAAGTATTCGTTTGCGGTGTGCAGAAATTAATTTTGCTTATTCAGGTTACCCTCCATTCAGAGGCTGTTGCACGCAGCGACCGTTATTTTGAATTGTAAATAATAGATTTCAGCTATCAGTCGTCCTTTGGAATTTTTATTGCCAATAAAAATTCCAAAGGGCGACTGATAGCTGAAATCTACAGAATCTACAGAAAGCTACAGTGTATGGATGTGGCTCTCACGTTCTCAATACAAATCGAAAGAATATGTTTCGAAACATACGTGAACTTAAGCAAAATTGTAAATAATAGATTTCAGCTATCAGTCGTCCTTCGGAATTTTTATTGGCAATAAAAATTCCAAAGGGCGACTGATAGCTGAAATCTATTATTTACAATTTTGCTTAAGTTCACGCATGTTTCGAAACATATTCTTTCGATTTGTATTGAGAACGTGAGAGCCACATCCATACACTGTAGCTTTCTGCAAGTGCCTGTGAGAATCATCTGACTAATTTTCTTGTTCGAATGTTTCTGTCAGACTGGAGTTTTCTTTCACTCAGTAGGAACCATGCGCTGCAGATAAACTCTGCGCATACAGCAAAGAGAAAATGTCGCAACCAATCACAGTTTAGTCAAACGAGTTAATTGTTTGCCCCAATGAATACTTTTGAGGTGGCGACAAATCTTGTTTTGCACATAGCGTATTTCTCAAAAATAGCACATTGTGTAAATAACGTCTGATAAACATTTTGACTGACAAGGTACACTAATTGAGTGACCAGTTTGTATCAATCAACTGTGACTAGCTACAGTGATATTTTCATTGCTATCATTTGTAAAACTCGCAGACTTTTATGTTATCATGCATAAAATAATGTGTTCAAACAATTGACTAACTATGTCGTTTAAATTTCAGCATAAAACTGCTAAAATGACTAAAACGCTCTGAATAAGATGCCATCACTGTCAAACTGCTGCGTCTACCGCGAAAAAGTTTTGAAAAGCTACGGAACAACCTAAAACGTCCTCTCTATAATAGGCGGTAAAACGAAAACAAGACAGATTGGAAAAGAAAGTAAACTGCTTATTGTTTCAAAAGTAGTCACCATAATTATTAATACATTTATCCGACTGTGAGACAAGACGGTCTATGCCCTCATGGATAAATATCTGCGGTTGCCTACATAACCATGATTGTACCCAGGCGTACACCTCTAGTCCGAAGTAAATCGACGCCCACGGGTGCCTTTCTTCAGGGCTCCAAAAATATGGAAATCGCACGGGGAGATATCGAGACTGCATAGAAGATATGCAAGCGCTTTCCAGCGACACTTTGCTTCGGACGATGAGGTGCACTCTTGGGTACAATCTTGATTCCGTAGGAACCGCAAACATTTTTACGTGAAGGCACTGGCAACCTTGTCTCACAGTGGGATAAATGTATTAACAGTTATGACAATTACTTTTGAAATAATAAACAGTTTACTCTTTTTCCATCTATTATGGTTTCATTTGGCTGTTCCTCGTGTATCTGACAGTGGTCCATCAGTTTGATCTGGTTCAAAATGATTTTGGCTTACTCGTATATGAAATTCGTCTCTCATTAGAAAACAGTCAAGGCAGCGCGTAGAGGTTTTGAACCAGACCCCTCTCTATAATAATTTCAGCCAAATATCACAACGCCGCCTTGCTCGATTACAGAATAGTTCGTCTCGCAAAGGAACCGACGTCAACAGCCTACCAAAATACTTTCCACAGAGTCGTATCTGACATCAGGCGAGGAATAAAATGTAAGCGTGAAATTATGTGGAGCCGTGACAAAGGCTGACGGGTAGGTGAGACGGCGGCTACAATGGCAGCAGGCGGTAACTACTGATAAGCATCGGCCTTTTTTTGCTCCTGCAGTTCGCGAATGACGTGGGCGGCTCTCGTTATAAGCCAGAGAGATCCTTGTTAGGAAGGCAATTATTTACGGCCCGCTGATCGGGGGGTTAGTGCCACTGACCCTTTATTTACCCCAGAGCTCATTATTTTTACGCTTTCATTTTGTCGAGAAATACATCCTGTCTACTTCCTGTTACACAAGTATCAGTGTAATTATCGAGATCTGTCTTTAAGGAGCAGCTTTTAAATTAAAGTTAATTATAATACATATTGAAGGTAGTAATCGGCAGTCAGCGGCAGTGATGGCAAATAACTACCGTTGCCTCAGTAAGTCGTCTACGTACACGAGTAGCGACTGAAGGGGAGCAACTTGCGAAAAAAAAAAAGTGTGAATCAAGTTTGTCTGATTGGGTCAAGGAAAACGGCAGAAAATCATTGTGATCATTTTCCAGGATTTTACATTATTCGGCTTCTTCAGAAAGTGATGAAACCTTGCAGATCAGATGTTACAAGCGTCTAAGAAGTACATGTTTAACAGCAGTTTTCATTTATATATATGTTATTGTAGTCGTAAACATAAAAATAATTTCTGACGAGCAGATTTCCCAATATGAATAGCACTCTAAATTCAATTATGTACAGACTGCATAGACTTCACTGTCTGTCATTTTTCTATTAAACTATTCCAGGCACATTTTTAAGTAGCACGTTCTACAGCTTTGTTAC
Source organism: Schistocerca cancellata (assembly GCF_023864275.1). Taxonomy (NCBI): domain Eukaryota; kingdom Metazoa; phylum Arthropoda; class Insecta; order Orthoptera; family Acrididae; genus Schistocerca; species Schistocerca cancellata. The sequence goes on along the minus strand of NC_064629.1, from coordinate 815,503,493 downwards.
GTGGGTACTAAAATTTATTTTCAGCTTTTTTTTTATACTACATTCAAACTTTTATCTGTGTCTGCCCCTGGTAGCTGAGTGGTCAGCGCGACGGAATGTCATACCTAACGGCACGGGTTCGATTCCCGGCGAGGTCGGAGATTTTCTCCACTCAGGGACTGGGTGTTGTGTTGTCCTTATCATTATTTCATCCCCATCGACATACAAGTCGCCGAAGTGGCGTCAACTTGAAAGACTTGCACCAGGCGACCGGTCTACCCGACGGGAGGCCCTAGTCACACGGCATTTCGCTTTTATCTGTCATTAATATCTATACCTTACATTTAAAGCAAACGAAATGGAAAAATGGAAAGGGGAAGGAAGAAAAAGAAGAGCTAAGTTTGGAATTACTGTAGGTCAAAATTTCAAGACTGAAATATGTGGTCACTGAAAGGCCTTCAAATAGCTCACAGGTAGAATCAGTGCACTAAAATTGTTATTATTATTATTATTATTATTATTTCTGATTTTACAATGTTTGCAAATACTTCCAGCACTAATGACTACAGAATATGTCCAAGTCTTTTTCTCTACCCTTTCCCGTTCCTCTGTAACTTTTTAGAAACACTCTTCTACCTCATTAACGGCTGAATCATTGAATCCATGCATTACACTGAAGAGCCAAAGAGACTGATAAATCTGCGTAATATCGTGTAAGACCCACGCGAGCACGCAGAAGTTCCGCGACACGACGTCGTATGGACTCGACTAATGTCTTAAGTAGTGCTGGAGGGAACTGACACCATGATTCCTGCAGGGCTGTCCATAAATCCGTAAGAGTACGAGCAGGTAGAGATGTCTCCTGAATAGCACGTTACAAAGCATCCAGGATATGCTCAATAATGTTCGTGTCTGGGGAGTCTGGTGGCCAGAGGAAGTGTTTAAGCTCAGAAGAGCGTTCCTAGAGCCACTCTGTAGCAATTCTGGACGTGTGGGGTGTCGCGTTGTCCTGCTGGAATTGCCCAAGTCCGTCGGATTGCACAATGGACACAAATGGATGCAGGTGATCAGACAGGATGCGTATGTACGTGTCACCTGTCACTGTCGCAGCTAGACGTATCAGGGGTCCCACATCGCTCCAGTTGCACACGCCCCACACCGTTACAGAGGCTCCACCAGCTTGAGCCTCCCCTGCTGACATGCAGGGTCCATGGATTTATGAGGTTGTCTCCATAGCCGTACACGTTCATCCGCTCGACAGAATTTGAAACGAGACTCGTCCGACCAGACAACATGTTTCCAGTCATCAACAGTCCAATGTCGGTGTTGACGGACCCAGGTGAAAAAATTGTTCAAATGGCTCTAAGCACTATGGGACTTAACATCTGAGGCCATCAGTCCTCTAGACGTAGAACTACTCAAACCTAACTAACCTAAGGACATCACACACATCCATTCCCGAGGCAGGATTCGAACCTGCGACCGTAGCAGCAGCGTGGTTCCAGACTGAAGCGCCTAGAACCGCTTTGCCGGACCCAGGCGAGGCGTATAGCTTCGTGTTGTGTAGTCAGCAAGGGTACACGAGTGGGCCTTCGGCTCCGAAAGCACATATGGATGATGTTTCGTTGAATGGTTCGCACGCTGACACTTTTTGATGGCCCAGCATTGAAATCTGCAGTAATTTGCGGAAGGGTTGCACTTTTGTCACGTTCAACTATTCTCTTCAGTCGTCGTTGCCCCCTTTCTTGCAGGATCTTTTTCCGGCCGCAGCGATGTCGGAGATTTGATGTTTTACCGATTCCTGATATTCACGGTACACTCGTGAAATAGTCTTACTTTAAAATCCCCAGTTCATCGCTACCTCGGATATGTTGTGTCCCATAGCTCGTCGCCCGCATCTCGTGGTCGTGCGGTAGCGTTCTCGCTTCCCACGCCCGGGTTCCCGGGTTCGATTCCCGGCGGGGTCAGGGATTTTCTCTGCCTCGTGATGGCTGGGTGTTGTGTGCTGTCCTTAGGTTAGTTAGGTTTAAGTAGTTCTAAGTTCTAGGCGACTGATGACCATAGATGTTAAGTCCCATAGTGCTCAGAGCCATTTGAACCATAGCTCGTGCGCCGACTATAATATCACATTCAAACTCACTTAAATCTTGATAACCTGCCATTGTAGCAGGATTAAGCAATCTAACAATTGCACCAGACACTTGTTATCTTATACAAGCGTTGCCGACCGCAGCGCCGTATTCTGTCTGTTTACATATCTCTGTATTTGAATGCCTTACCAGTTTCTGTGGAGCTTTAGTGTAGGTGGTCTCCCCTTTTGTGTTTCTTCTAGCACCTTTTAACACAGCCATTCCATTGTGGTTGTTTCCATCGAATAAAATTAATAATTGAATTTCGAGCATTTACGCTGTCTCTGATTACTTCATTTCTTGTATTTTCTCTCCTTTATATCATTACCAAATGCATCCTCTACTAGGAGAAATAAGGAGATGCACTCTCCTACTACGTACCGACGTAGCGATCTGCTAAGAAGCCTTCTCAAAATGACTTCATTGTGGAATCCGGTTTAGCCGATAAACAATGCATGTGAGTATTGACAGATAATCTGTGTTGTTATATTTAACGACTCCACAGTTCCAGTTTCACTTTCTTAACGTGTACAAAGACGGATCGTTGTTGGTTGCTATGATCAGAATATCTTTCAACAGACAACAGCACAGCTGCTCTAACAGCATGGTAACATTCATCGTAAACGAAGACCATATCCACTTTCTCGACTGACGTATACAATGTGGAAGTCTGAACAGCTTCACGAACTGGTTGTCTGATCGCTTCAGCAGCAGACCACAGACTGGTGAAGATCAAACAAGCAGATAAACACGTGAATCATTCTCATATCTGAATTTGTGTCTGCTTACATTTGGTTCCTTTTGTGAAGTTGGATAGATAGCTTCCCCTGACGGTGGGACAATGGTTTCCGAGACTGTTACCTCGGCAGTATTTGAGCAAATTCCAAGTATGGTATGAGGCTGAAGCCCTCTTCGAATGCTCTTTTCCAGTAAATAGCTCCATAAAAAAATCCGACAAGTGCGACTAGGACTTGCGCTCTGAGGATCCCGTACAAACATTATCGGCGACATTAATAATAATAACAGTAATTTCGTAGCTCAATTGAATACTGGAAGTCTTTCTACTGGACACCATTTCGGCGACTTGCGTCTCCCTAACCTACCCCAGTTATCCAGCCGGGGAAAGGGGACCTACAATTTAACCAAGTGTTATTTCTGGCAACTCTTCACATCGCTGAGAGCTGAAGGCTACGTTAAAACGAAGACTGAAACATCGGTAGTCCGACCTAGATTCGATCCAATGGCTTCTCGGTTTCGATGCACGCGCCTTACCGCTTCACCAACCGGATGGGCATGAATATAAGTTGTTAATCCATGGACTTTGATGAGTGAGTTTGCGAGTATCAAAATATGTGACATATATGGCCGTATCTTTTGAGTGCATTGATTGGAAGCTTAAATTATTTACACCGCTAAGGGAGTAGTCTTTGACATAAATTTCATGCTGATATCTCAACCCTTTCCTGAGAAAAAGGAGTCTTCAACGGCAGCTCTAACATTTGATCGCTTTGATGTAGAAGCTTAATTTTTTTACACCGCCAAGAGACCGTACACCTCAGTATTTGGCTTCAGTTTTAACTTGATACCTGTACCCGTTTCTAAGAAAAAAGGGTCTTAAAAGACTGACAGATGGGCAAAAAATAGCAAACAACATTTTTTATGTAATAGAATCACAAATTAACAAAATGGTTCAAATGGCTCTGAGCACTATGGGACTTAACTTCTGTGGTCATCAGTCCCCTAGAACTTAGAACTACTTAAACCTAACTGACCTAAGGACATCACACACATCCATGCCCCAGGCAGGATTCGAACCTGCCACCGTAGCGGTCGCGCGGTTCCAGACTGTAGCGCCTAGAACCGCTCGGCCAATCCGGCCGGCACAAATTAACAGTTTTCGAATTTTTCATAAATACATAAATGGCAGTATTTTTTGACTGCATTGACTTGAAAACAAATTTTTAACACCGTCGACCGGACGGAGAAGTGATCCTGTCAGGGTTTGCTTTTTACAGAGTGAGGTGCGGAACCCTAAAAAATGAAGTTCTTGTCATAATTCGGCAGCTATAAACGTTCAAAATTACTTGCGTAGTCAGAAAATTGACAACATTCTCCAACCAAGCGAAAACCACGCCTCCACGAATTTAGTCGTCATGAAGTGGCTTGTCCTAGCTAGATCACCTCATGTGAGAGAGATCAGAACAGAAATTCCAAAACTAAAGATTTTATGGGTTCCTGTTCTTAGACTATACAAAATAAATCGCGACTGTATTGGTTAGCATGCAAGAGCTTCTTTACTCATTCTTATCGTCATGTGAGATGACAGGAAAGTAGTGTCAATGAGCAGAGAAGAGTCACCGACGTAGTAAGTTTGGCTGACATTTATGTGGCAGTAAACGCGGGGGAAGCTTTACTGCTTCCCAAGCCCTTCAGCAAATCCCCACCGGAGGCAACAGCACTCGGCCACGAGCTGCAGCCAAGCAGAGGCGGCGAACAACAGGTATGTACGACCGTGTAATTAACGAGGCACGCTGGACGACAACAGAAGCCGCCCAACGATGACGGCCGTCATTTCTAGCGGGGCTACATTCCGCGCTACGACTGGCAGGCCGTCAAACGCCACAAAGCGTGGCATTGCTGGGTAATTACCGATTTATGCAGAGTGCGTCGTTTCGCGCACACAGTGCCACTCAATACAACTAGTTTGTATGCCACAGAAATCTGGCTGATTAAGTCGATAATTTAATTTCATAATGCCCAGTGGGATTACTGGAGCGCACTATTCCTATTTGCGGAGAAAAAACAAGTCGTTTTGGTAGAGCGCATCCGCAATGTATTGGTTCGGCGATTTTTCACATTCAGCTAAAAAAAAACTTCAGACGTGACACCCATTCGTCCGCTTTAGAAAGCATCGCTCCTGCGAAACGCAGCTCGTCATATCACATGATATCTTGCGAACCATGGGTGAAGGGTATCAGACGGATGCCATATTCCTTGACTTCCGGAAAGAGTTTGAGTCGGTGCCCCACTGCAGACTCCTAACTAAGGGACGAGCTTATGGGATTGGTTCCCAAATATGTGAGTGGCTCGAAGACTTCTTAAGTAATAGAACCCAGTACGTTGTCCTCGTTGGTGAGTGTTCATCGGAGGTGAGGGTATCATCTGGAGTGCCCCAGGGAAGTGTGGTAGGTCCGCTGTTGTTTTCTATCTACATAAATGATCTTTTGGATAGGGTGGATAGCAATGTGCGGCTGTTTGCTGATGATGCTGTGGTGTACGGAAAGATGTCGTCGTTGAGTGACTGTAGGAGGATACAAGATGACTTGGACAAGATTCGTGATTGGTATAAAGAATGGCAGCTAACTCTAAATATAGATAAATGTAAATTAATGCAGATGAATAGGAAAAAGACTCCCGTAAAGTTTTAATACTCCATTAGTAGTGTAGCGCTTGACACAGTCACGTGGATTAAATACTTGGGCGTAACATTGCAGAGCGATATGAAGTGGGACAAGCATGTAATGACAATTGTGGGGAAGGCGGATGGTCGTCTTCGGTTCGTTGGTAGAATTTTGGGAAGATGTGGTTCATCTGTAAAGGAGACCGCTTATAAAACACTAATACGACCTATTCTTGAGTACTGCTCGAGCATGTGGGATCCGTATCAGGTCGGATTGAGGGAGGACATAGAAGCAATTCAGAGGCGGGTTGCTAGATTTGTTACTGGTAGGTTTGATCATCACGCGAGTGTTACGGAAATGCTTCAGGAACTCGGATGGGAGTCTCTGGAGGAAAGGAGGCGCTCTTTTCGTGAATCGCAACTGAGGAAATTACGAGAACCAGCATTTGAGGCTGACTGCAGTACAATTTTACTGCCGCCAACTTACATTTCGCGGAAAGACCACAAAGATAAGATAAGAGAGATTAGGGCTTGTACAGAGGCATATAGGCAGTCATTTTTCCCTCGTTCTTTTTGGGAGTGAAACAGGGAGAGAAGATGCTAGTTGTGGTACGAGGTACCCTCCGCCACCCACCGTATGGTGGATTGCGGAGTATGTATGTAGATGTAGATGTAGATCTGTTGCAACATCCATATCACTAGCTGCATATAAACCTATTCCCAGTTTTTATGACTAATTTCACGTACAGGTTTTTCATCCACAAAGAATTCCCACTTGACGGGACATTAGATACTAACAATACACGGAACGCGTGCGGGGTGTCCGCAGACCTATTGCACAGTGGTTCCCGGCCTGTGGTTATTATCCTCTTGCGGATGGAATGTACAAATATATTTACCCCTGATTCTAAATTATTTGTATAGAGTTTGCTCCGAGATACGAAAGGGAACGATTTTGTCAGAAAGAAGCTGGAGCCGTAGCAGCTTAAGATATCGCTTCTACTCGTTATCAACGATTTTGTGCAGATTTATGGTATGTGCAGGGTTTTTCCGTGAATTAAAGTGACAGAAATGAAAGCTACAGATGGCCAAGCGTTTAGAAGAAACATTATTTTTGACACGAATCGAGGGAGATGTAAGCCACGTTAAGTTGCCAGGCAGCGGTTGGCGAAGCCTAAAGAGTAGAGAACGGTAATTGCAAATTTTCCCTTGCCTTTCCCATTCAAACCTTTTATGAAAATATTAATTAATACAGTATACTGAGCATTATCTAGCTTTATTTACGATGTAAGTAATGTAATAAATGGAAAATAAAAATGTTTCCATATAGGGATTCGATCTTACGAACCACGGACTACCGTTCTTGAATTCATTATGCTGCGCCATCAGCTGCCCGGAAACTACGCTAACCTGGCCAATGCCACGCCCGATTCACCCAGAAATGCTATTTTCTTCTAAATGCTTGGCCATCGGCAGAGTCCAGTTCTGCATTTGCCATAAATTTAGACGAAATGGGTGATGAGGAGTAGGCGTTGTCTCCTTATTGTCTAGCGGGACAAAAATTCTGAAGTGATTCCCTGTGGCCGGCGGCGAGTATGGGGAAGGTGGGCATGATGCGTTAATGCCCGCGTAGTTACGTCTCGCATTCAGTGCATCAGGAGAAAACTATATTTCGGAAGCAGTTTCATCAGCTATAAATTTCGCTAGTCACCCCAACTCTGAATCTGCGAACCTTAGATCATGAACATATTTCCAAGTAAAATTAATCTAATTGCTAATTGTTGTTATAACGGTACATGAATTACATGTCTGCTTTCACTTGTTTCAGGTTGTTACATACTTAAGTGTTAAAAATCACTACGAGGCTGGCTGTATGCGTGATTTGTAGAAGTCATTAATAAATTTAAAAAAAAAATTAAAATAGCACACAGTATTTCCCAAAATTCTTCTTACGAGATCTTAAAAGTATAAGAGTATTAGTGTTTTAAACCCAGAGTACGAGCGTCAGTCACTCTCAGGAACAATTAACACACCCAGATTGAATATTTTATTCTGCAGCGCTGTTATGAATCTTCATGGTGAATTAAAACTACGTACCGGATAGGGACTTGAACCCGAAATTTTATCTTTGGCAGGCAATACTCATACCACTGAGTTATCAAGCCACGACCCACAGCATGGAAAGTAGGAGGAAGTTACTGTCGGAAGAGAAAGTGTGAGTGTGGTTCTTGAGTCTTGTCTCGATATGAGGATGTAACAGCCACAAACCAATGTTTGGTGTCGCTTCGTTTTATTACATTCTAAGACAAAAAAAGAAAAGGGAACGCACCATGGTGTTATGTAAATTGTCACAAAGTGCTATTCACGGCCGTCCGCGGTGGCCGAGGGGTTCTAGGCGCTTCAGTCCGGAACCGCGCGACTGCTACGGTCGCAGGTTCGAATCCTGCCTCGGGCATGGATGTGTGTGATGTCCTTAGGTCAGTTAGGTTTAAGTAGTTCTAAGTTCTAGGAGACTGGTGACCTTAGATCTTAAGTCCCATAGTGCTCAGAGCCATTTTGAACCAGATTGGAGACTATTACACATACATAGTGCAGATTTCTCTACCACGCCTGGAGAGATGATCTGACGCGGTAGGAAGATATGTGGAGTTCTCCCGTTTGCTACATTGTGGCCACAGTCGTACGAGGTGTTACGTACCCTACAAGGATCTTAACTTGGCTCGTTCGACATGCGATTGCTGGGCGGAGTTCCTCGTTGTTTAGGAGTGTAGCTCAGAGCCATTTGAACCATTAGCTATTCACGTAGGTATCGATGGAAAATGCAAAACTAAACATTTGGCGGCCGATGGATGAATGTGTGACGCTACAGCACATTTTTACTTGACAGCTGGCAAGGCTGGTAACCAGGGGACATGTCAATAGCAGGGCATTTAAGTCTTTGCGAATTTCATCCTGTGTGCTCAGTTGGACAGCATTTGAGAAAGGACGTGTAGTTATTCTAAAAGAAACCGGTTGGTGTAATCGTCGAATCGCTCGATATTTGAATAGGACCAATGTCAGTATTCTACACTGTTGGCAGTAATGGGTGAACTGTGGCCGAACACAGTGTCAAGAAGGAAGCGGTCGACCTGGAGAGGCCACAGAACGTGAGGTTCAAAATGGTTCAAATGGCTCTGAGCACTATGGGACTTAACAGCTATGGTCATCAGTCCCCTAGAACTTAGAACTACTTAAACCTAACTAACCTAAGGACATCACACAACACCCAGTCATCACAGAACGTGAGGACCTAGCAATAGTTAAAGAGGCACTTAGAGCCCCGGATTGATCATCATCGTCGATCCAATTTGCAACTGGAGCTTCAGTGACCAGAAGGACCACTAACAGACGGCTCACAGCAATTGGGCTAAGTTCACGGCGGCCGTGGGGCCCATTCACTCTGTAAACCAACAAGATCGTTTGCGGTGGTATCGGTAACATTCGGCCTGGAGTAGAACTGTCTTCAGTGATGAGTTCCGCTTCGAACTGAGCCCCGATGACCAGCAGAGACGTGTCTGGAGGTGCCCCGGGCAATGGTGGGATACCAACCGGACTATCGCTCACCATACAGCCCGACAGCCAGGTGTGGTGGTCTGGGGTTCCATTTCATTTCATTGCAGGGCCTCTTTGCTTCTCATCTGTGGCACCCTTACAGCACAGCGGTTCGTTGACGTTATTCTACTCCCCGTTTTGTTGCCCTTCACGGCAAGCCATCCTGGGCTTACATTTCAAGAAAATAATGTCCGCTCGCATACTGCGTGATTTTCTACTGGTTGTCTTCGTACTTGCCAAGGTAAGGTTTCCAAGCAAGGTCGCCGGATCTCTTCCCAACTGAAAACTTTTTGAGCATTACGGGCTGGGCCCTCCAATCATCTCAGGGTTTTGACGATCTAACGCGCCAATTGGACAAAATTTTGCGTGATATCCCTTAGGAGGACATCCAACAATCCTGTTAATCAATGCCAAGCAGAATAACTGCTTTGATAAGGGTCAGAAGTGGACCAGCGCGTTATTGACGTGTTCAAAAAAAAATGGTTCAAATGGCTCTGAGCACTATGGGACTTAACTGCTGAGGTCATCAGTCTCCTAGAACGTAGAACTACTTAAACCTAACTATCCTAAGGACATCACCCACACCCATGCCTGAGGCAGGATTCGAACCTGCTACCGTAGCGGTCGCGCGGCTCCAGACTGTAGCGCCTAGAACCGCTCGGCCACTCCGTCCGGCCTGACTTGTTCACTTTGTGAAGCTCTTTGTCTTCACTAAACTATCAAGTTTTTACAGCAATTGTAATCAATTGTTTGTCTGTACATGCACATCACATCAACCGATTTCCGTACCATTCGGAAAATCGCTCCGTGATGCGTCGTCTTTTAATCTTAGAGCGTATTATTATTGTTATTATTACTATTACTATTATCATTTTAAGCGTAGGAAAAAGAAATGATATTTTTTCCATCTCACACCTAATAACGTTTGTATGAACTTTAATTAACAAAAATTAGACATATCACTTTCATCTACAAAGTATCTGAATAAATCATTCACATCATTAATATATCACTTGTTCAATTACTTGTAATTGAAAAAGAAAAAAACTGAAGTCCTGTAGTAGATGTACTTTTGCTATTTAATTAATACAGTTTACATCTAAAAACAATTCAAGCAGTACATAACATAGTAAAAATTTTTGTCCGAGAGGAACTAAAAACAATTGATGTCTAAACAAATATGTTTCTGTGGACGTAAAATTTCCATTGCTGTTATCGGCCTTCTTTTAATCTGTTATTATTACATCTCGTGGCCGTGCGGTAGCGTTCTCGCTTCCCACGCCCGGGTTCCCGGGTTCGATTCCCGGCGGGGTCAGGGATTTTCTCTGCCTCGTGATGGCTGGGTGTTGTGTGCTGTCCTTAGGTTAGTTAGGTTTAAGTAGTTCTAAGTTCTAGGGGACTGATGACCATAGATGTTAAGTCCCATAGTGCTCAGAGCCATTTGAACCATTTGTTATTATTAATTCCTTGTTTAATGTAAATAATTTCAAGGATATACTGATAATGGTTCAGTTATGCCTCAACAATTGTAACACCTTTTAATTCATTGAATTTTTGTTCAAATAAAGATTTAGTTAAAGAAAAGTTAGCTCAGTCGGTAAGAACATTGGCTGCGAAAGGCAAGGCTTCGTGTTGGAGTCCCGGCCGGGCACGCAGTTTTAATCTGCCTGGAAGTTTCAGTTTACATACACGTGTTCAGTATTTCTTCTGATCCTTCTTGTCTCTGGCGCTACATATCAGTAAATGGGGTATTCACGATCGGAGCAGATAGTAAATTTTACAAACAAGAGTTTTGAGCAATCTCTTGCTCCGTGCAGCTAAACAGATATACTCGTAGATTTCTATCTCACTGGGTATTCGAAGACCAATAACCTACAGTCTTGTACTGCATGCCCAAAAACCGCCGGACCCCCACTGCTGTTAATTCCAAGCCTGCCATGCATTAAACTAATAGCACCTAGGATTTCCTTTTCATTCTATTACAATTTTAAATTTCAGAAATGCTTTCCGCTACGTTCTGATTCACTGAAGGTGAAATTCTGAATTATCCCTCCTGAAGAAGATGAACTTTGGAAGGAATTTGTCTGAGATAAAACTCTCAACAAACTGATACCTGAGAAAAAAAACTGATGGTCTCATTGTCGTGAAATTTTGAATCTCAGACATGAAGCACAAGCTCGTGTCGGACAGGTATAGAGCTCAAAGGACCCAGTCCAGCATTCACCTTTCTTTATTTACACGTACCAAGGAAAATCTAAATTTGGATGGGCAGAGTGTTATTCAATCCCTGTTCTTCCCTAATGCGTTTCCAGTGCCGTAACATCTCTTAATAAATTTTGACGTGTCGCGCGTCGATGTTAACCGCCAGAAAAGATGATTTCAGGATCCAAGTGAAACACTAAAATACTACATTGCATATCGTAATACCTAGAACCTAATTTTCTTTGTTACTGCTTTATGTTGTTAACTTGTAATTTTTCTTTTGTTTCAGGTACGTGAGTTAACTGTGCGACGCAGACTTTTACTTGTCACGGACGTGAGTACATATATGCTGAAAATTAAATGTCTCAGGTCAGGAAACTAAGAGCGTGGTAGATATACTTTCAGTAGAGTTCGCTGTTCTTAGGAATGCCTGTGTCTTCCGCTACGTAAAGCGCTTCACGAAACTTGCGGGAGGCTTCTGGCGTTCTTCGGTGGCGGCCATGGCACAAGAAGGGCTAACTTGGCCAGCTGTCTGCATCAGCCCTCCAACTTTTCTCGCTTGTCACATTGTTCATCGCAGCTCGGTGCTCTTTCTACCATGCTAAAGGATATTCGGAGTTTCTAGCTAAATATGATGTTTCACGTCAGCCAATTTTCTTTACGTAACTGCCGTTTGGAGGAAATAGTACAGACTAATTGTTATGTTTATTTACCATAGATCACACAGTTAAGCAACGTTAAAATATAGAGAGATACACAGTTTCACCCTGCTCATTTGGCTACCCGTGATTACATCACCAATATTACGTACATGCATTTTTTTAAATTAGGGGATATAAAATAACACTATCTCGATAAGAAGGCCTTACATACTTTCAAAATTTCCGATTCGTATTCCACGATTCCCCTCATTACGCCATTCCTCGTTCACCAGTGTGCCTTTTTCTCTTCAAAAGTGTCCCGGACACCGTGTACTTGATGTCATTCTGGTGCATCGGTATGTCCAGTTAAAATTAAGTAAATAACTAAGCATGAACGTAGCGAGTCATCAGCTGTTATTTCCTGTTAGAACGGTAACATCAAATTATTGTGCTGGAGCCGGCCGCGGTGGTCTCGCGGTTCTAGGCGCTCAGTCCGGAGCCGCGCGACTGCTACGGTCGCAGGTTCGAATCCTGCCTCGGGCATGGATATGTGTGGTGTCCTTAGGTTAGTTAGGTTTAAGTAGTTCTAAGTTCTAGGGGACTGATGACCATAGATGTTAAGTCCCATAGTGCTCAGAGCCATTTGAACCATTTTTTTATTGTGCTGGAACAAATATTTACATTAGTTACCTGTGAAATTTTTTACGGGCCTGCCATCTTTATAACGTTATGAGTGAATGACCCTGAAAACGTTCAGGGATCGTGTTTGGTTATCTCCCGTTTGCACATTAAGTACGTTATTAAATTTGTAGAAAGTGGGAGTTTGTAAAATACAATAACACAAAGAACAGAGAGACGTCTTTAGACTAGACAATTATGAAAAGTCTGTTGCAGCTCAGTTCAAACTTCGGAGAGGTCACCCTCCAAACAGAATTACAAAGGATCTAGAGGTACTGCAAATACAGAAGAAGGGTAGGAAACTTGACCTACTTAACTTTCTTGAGGAGAGAAGCACAGCCACGTAACTCCTGTCTGTGTTTGCTGTCAATAAAGTGGTCTGCTATTCTGAAATTATTTTTTGCGTAAAAATTCACTGCAGATGTACATCATTCTAATTGAAGGAATCTTATTTCTTAAAGAACATGAGCTGCACTTGATGATGTCTTAAAGATGCGAAACACTAAGCATTCAAGATATTGTATCTCATTTCCTTCGTGAAAATCTCAGTGAGTTATGCTACGAGTCTGAACACACGTGATGGTCTAAAGAGACAATGTTATGCGTTGCAATACATCCTCACACTTTGGGGGTGCACATATGACATATTACAGTGCATATCTTCAGTATTCCATCGAGCCCGGAGGCCGCATTAATCATCCAAAGAAGTATTTTCAGTAATCCAGCGTACTACATAGAAAATGAAGAAGGTGTTAGTGGAAGTTTTTGTGACTGACTATAGTCTACCCACTGACATTTGGGGTGAAAATGTGTACGTGAAACGTATTTACGCACTGTAAAGGATAAAGGGAATTTTCTGTCGCACTTTGCCGTATTTGCATATGTAAGAGCAGACAGAGACCTTCACAAAATTCATGCCCATATTCATAGACGAATATTCCATGCTGATATCTTTAATTTTTGTTATGAATGTGATCTATCACTTCAGGAAAGTTCGTGAAACTGATTTTTATTTGTATTATTATTGAATAAATAACTTTAATATGGCACAATCGTTCTTTTTATAACATGGCCTATGTGTTACGTACGTAGCCTGCGTTGCAAAAAAGTTCACATTGAAGGAGAAAGGCAGCACTGATTCACTTTTTACCATAAGCCTTTGAGTCACATTTACTTTACTTTACTCCCGTTGTATTTAAAGAGGGTTCATGAACTGTAGTTGTAGCACTAATAGTCTACATAAAACTTTGTTTACAGTGACACACACACACACACACACACACACACACACACACACACACATGTGCGCAAGGAAATGCACAGTAACTACATTACTAAAAGGTACAAGTTATTCGCTGTTCATAAATATTAGCATAGTGAGTAACTACTGGTTCTATGGCTCATGATGAACCAAATGTCCGGAAAAACATCACACCAAAGTATTACACCGCATGTTGGTAAAGTGCATTACTTGTAACATGACAGGTCTAGCCGATAGCAGATGCTCTCGTACCTTATACTTCCATAGGTCTGTTAACTTCTGCTCCAAGATCAATCGGAGCCGGCCGCGGTGGTCTAGCGGTTCTAGGCGCGCAGTCCGGAACCGCGCGACTGCTCCGGTCGCAGGTTCGAATCCTGCCTCGGGCGTGGATGTGGGTGCTGTCCTTAGGTTAGTTAGGTTTAAGTAGTTATAAGTTCTAGGGGACTGATGACCACAGTAGTTAAGTTCCATAGTGCTCAGAGCCATTTGAACCATTTGAACCAAGATCAGTCATTCAGAAAATGTCCCGCCGTAATATACTGATCAGCCAGAACATTATGACCACCTGCCTAATAGCTCGTATGTCCACCGTTGGCACAAATAACAGCGGCGCTGCGTAGTGGCATCGAAGCAATAAGGTCTTGGTAGGTGGTTGGACGGAGTTGGCACCACATCTGTGACCTACACTACTGGCCATTAATATTGCTACACCAAGAAGAAATGCAGATGATAAACGGGTATTCATTGGACAAATATATTATACTAGGACTGACATGTGGTAACATTTTCACGCAGTTTGGGTGCATAGATCATGAGAAATCAGTACCCAAAACAACCACCTCTGGCCGTAATAACGGCCTTGATACGCCTGGGCATTGAGTCAGACAGAGATTGGATGACGTGTACAGGTACAGCTGCCCATGCAGCTTCAACACGATACCACAGTTCATCAAGAGTAGTGACTGGCGTATTGTGACGAGCCAGTTGCTCGGCCACCATTGACCAGACGTTTTCAATTGGTGAGACATCTGGAGAATGTGCTGGCCAGGGCAGCAGTCGGACATTTTCTGTATCCAGAAAGGCCCGTACAGGACCTGCAACATGCGGTAGCGCATTATCCTCCTGAAATGTAGGGTTTCGCAGGAATCGAATGAAGGGTAGAGCCACGGGTCGTAACACATCTGAAATATAACGTCCACTGTTCAAAGTGCCGTCAATGTGAACAAGAGGAGACCGAGACGTGTAAGCAATGGCACCCCATACCATCACGCCGGGTGATACGCCAGTATGGCGATGACGAATACACGCTTCGAATGTGCGTTCACCGCGATGTCACCAAACACAGATGCGACCATCACGATGCTGTAAACAGAACCTGGATTCATCCGAAAAAATGACGTTTTGCCTTTCGTGCACCCAGGTTCGTCGTTCAGTACACCATCGCAGGCGCTCCTGTCTGTGATGCAGCGTCATAGGGAAACCGCAGCCATGGTCTCCGAGCTGATAGTCCATGCTGCTGCAGACGTCGTCGAACTGTTCGTGCAGATGATTGTTCTCTCGCAAACGTCCCCATCTGTTGACTCAGGGATCGAGACGTGGCTGCATGATCCGTTACAGCCGTGCGGATAAAATGCCTGTCATCTCGACTGCTAGTGATACGAGGCCGTTGGGATCCAGCACGGCGTTCCGTATTATCCTCCTGAACCCACCGATTCCATATCCTGCTAACAGTTATCGGATCTCGACCAACGCGAGCAGCAATGTCGCGATACGATAAACCGCAGTCGCGATAGGCTACAATCCGACCTTTATCAAAGTCGGAAACGTGATGGTACGCATTTCTCCTCCTTACACGATACATCACAACAACGTTTCACCATACAACGCCGGCCATCTGCTGTTTGTGTATGAGAAATCGGTTGGAAACTTTCCTCATGTCAACACGTTGTAGGTGTCGCCACCGGCGCAAACCTTGTGTGAATGCTCTGAAAAGTTAATCATTTGCGTATCACACCATCTTCTTCCAGTCAGTTAAATTACGCGTCTGTAGCACGTCATCTTCGTGGTGTAGCAATTTTAATGGCCAGTAGTGTAGTTTGACGCTTACACAGAAGATTACAGCAACCAGCCACTTTTCACAATGCTATTTATTAATATTAAACAGCGCGGTTACCGGTTCCGAACCGATAGGTTCATCTTCAGACGGCTAGTTCACGTTTTACATCACATTTCGTGTTTTGTTTCCCCACCTGACTAAACTTCCATGTCAGTTTTTGACAAAATAACGTTGACACGAAAATGTTCTGCTAGCAAAACGAACGATAGCAATATCGGATTTTTCGAAGAATTACATATTTTTTAATGCGAATATGAAATAATGATGGATCATCATTCTTCCTCATTCCGGTCGGAGGAAGGCAATGGCAAACCACCTCCGCTATGACGTTGCCTAGTACGGCGGTGGGGGGCCTCCCGCGTCGTCCCCTACGCTCCTAGGAGTATGGGACCTCATGATTATCATCATGAAGTAATGGTCCTTAATACTTCATAGATATAATACGTAACAGGACTAATTATAGAATTTCAACCTCGAAACTGAACAAAGAGCAAGCAACCACTGACGCCTTTCTGCTCAAGGGGACAGAAGTGGATGATCTTAAAATAAAACGAGGATTTACTGAAAAACATATTTCAGTAGCTTTAGTGAGGTGTTTTTAGCACTGTTGGCGTGGTGAAGAAAGCCCTGTATTTCTAAATGCATCACTGTGTTAAGCGAACATTGCTGTAAAAAGTGTTGAACATTACTAAACTATAACGATTAAATATAGCAACAGATGTCACACATCTGTAGACACGGATAACATTATCAAACCGTCGCATGCAGTTGGGAAGTAAATTTTCATTTGGTTCAAGAGTTATAACAGTTATAGAAGTAACACTGCGATAAGTACAATTGCTGTCGCCATCACTTCATGGTCGTGGAAAAAGTTCTCAAGGAAGTCTTTCTCTGAGTTCAAAATTAATGAAATATTGAAGCGGAGTCAGCAATTCTTTTAATAGGTGAAACGAGTTCGTAATAATTTTAAAAGACATGTACGAAATACGTTTGTGACGTTCCGTCTCTGACAATGATAATGTGGTAACTGAGAGAAAATAAAAACGGAAATAGGAACAGAAGATTAATTACTCTTCCCACGAATTATAAAGAAATCCGTTCTCAACCATCTGACTGCGAGTTTTAAATTATCCCCTAACGTCTCCTAACAACTGCTCTGCAATGCTCCTGTACGCGACAGACAACTTACCTGTCTTGCCGCTGCAACTGCGTGATAAACAACACGCTAAAATATTTCAAAAAGCAAAAATGCGATCCATGCAGAGTGCAATGCATGGACTAACTGCAACAATTACTGCCATACTTTTATACATAGAAATTGAATGATCAGGAGGGGTTTGGTCAACTAACCTTAAACGAAGTAAAGTAACATCAAAGATACCAACAAAAACATTTAATTTACTGATGATTTAAATGTTGACAAACTTTACACAGGCTTTTAATTATTCCACAATTTCTATACTCAATAAACACGTTCCTGGCCTCAACAAAGCTGCGAATATGACTCTGCGTGTATGCATACATAAATCTGACAACATCACTCCAGAGCGCAAGCAACCAACAACTACGCGGAGCGAAAAGGTAATCCTCAATTAATACAAAAGTCTCCTCCGACGCTACTAGCACGATCATGGCAGGCAGCGACCTCTCGTGTCGGCCGGCTTCTCTCCACCGCACCCTGCGTCGGTTCACTCCTACTCCCCTCGAACCCTGCTCACTCTCTGCTACTCGCGATAATAATATCTCAGACTCAGAGTCTGTGAATACACTCAGCAGAATCATAGACGTCCAACTTTCAGTACTGAAAACAGCGTAGGCAGAACGAAATTTTCATTTTGAATTAATCATCTTGCTCAGGCTAGGAGTTTCTGTTGCCGTTTTTACCGTGTCTGTGAACTAAATCTGGTTTTTATAAAAACTCTTCCTTTTTCTAAAGATAACGTCTTTTTATAAAATTCTTGTGGTTACCCTTTTCTGTACATGATATCCAAATAGAGTTCCATCGTGGGGAAGAACTTTGATGGGGCAAGTAGCTAATGTTCTTTTTATCCTGAATTGCTGTTTGTAGCAAGGCCATGATTTTCAGATGCTGAACAAAGGTGTCGTTCCTATATTCATTCTTCCAGCTTCTTTTACGTTGTTTGTACCTTAGTTTGAAATTTCTGCCCTTCTGCCCTGGAACCACAAGTATTTGTCTGCTTTTATTTTCACGTGTGTGAGTGCTGAGCATCTAAGTAATCATATCCAACCATCAAATATACAACAAAAATTACTAAAACAGATAACCAAATTAGAGAGGTGCAACCACTGCAGAAGAATTTCTAGAAACAAAATTCCCTTGTAAGGAATAATAAAGTAGTGAAAGACCAAATTACTGTAACTAAAAATTCATTGGTCATTTAGCCATTACAACAACAATAAACTGAAATATAGAGCAGAATCATAATAAACTGTATCACTACTTCTGACATATTTGCATATTTGCAATGCGCAGCTGGAATCAGCCCAAAGAAATGCTGCTGATCATATCTTTCATCCGATGCCCGGTATCCCGTTACAAGCAAAATTATTTTTACAATACATTACTCGTTGTTCTTCGAGTTTTACTGTCCCTCTTAACCCAAACCGATAAAACGAATATCCTACTGAACTAATTTCGGTCCGCTCTATCGAGTGGGCACGTAAAAGTCCGTTTTAATAATCAGTTTGTTTGTAACGGAAACAAACAGACGCTTCCCTTCGGCCTTGGGCGTTGCATGAAAGACGTGATGACCAGTATTTGTTTGGGCTGACTCCAGCTACATATTACAAAAACAAAATTGCAAGTATCTTCCGAAAAAACAGAGAAAATCTCTGACAACTCTTAGGAGGGACACCTCGTATTCAGGTAGATTCAAAAAGACGTTTGCCAACTGACGTGGCACGTCGAGTATACGACAATGTTCAGTAATCACATAGAAACCGTGGGTCGCAAACGGTCACAAGAGGGCGTTACTACACAAACACGGGCGGAGCACGCGGAGACCGTCGCCATTCACGCCGTGGAAGCTTTGGGAGTAACATGGCTATACACGTACAGTAAAATGGCTGAGATGCATTTGATTTAGGGTGCGGCAAATTGCAATAGACAAGAAGCCGTGCGATTTTATCGTACCAAATATCCCAATAGAAAGGTGCCGAGCTACACATTATTTGCCACACTGCATGGCCGAATGTGCTAAACCGGCTTGTTCCATGTGCACAAGCCGGATAGTGGTCGCCAACGGACAACTCGGAACAGTTGCGGCGGAAGAAAGCGTTATCGAAAGGGTGCAGCGTGCGCTGTCAACGATTACACGAGGTGTATCCCGCACCACTGTTATCCCCAGCCCTCCATCTGGTGCTTTCTACACGACGATGAAAGACTACATCCATTTTATTTCCAACACGTCCAGGCATTGTAATAGGGTGACTACAACAAGCGCATGGGATTTGAGCTGTAGTTTCTACAGGAATCCGCTGCAGGCCAAATCTTCACAGCAAGTGTCCTCGTGACCGATGGGGCTGCGTTCTCAACCGAGGGTGTGATAAACGCTCACAACCTACATACGTGGTCGGATATGAACGCACATGCTACGCGTACGCATCCTCACAAATCAAATTAACCCTTAACGTATGAGCTGGAATCCTCGGAGGAGACTGTTTAACTGGCGCGAACCGTACATTTTCTTGGACCGACTTGATGGTCGCACGTATCTAGTATTCCTGCGAGAGGTTCTGCCGGACATGCTGAATGATGTTCCAGTACCTATTCGTCGCCGCATTTGATATCAGTACGATGGAGCCCCAGCGCATTTCAGCATAAAAGTGAGGGCACATCTACAGGCCAACTTTCCCTGCCGCTGGATTGGTAGCAGTGACCTCACATGGCCACCACGATCACTCGATCTGTTCCCAATCGATTTTATCCAGTGAGGGTTGTGTAGGACGCACCGAAACACTGTTACACCCCCTAGCTGGCAGGATTGTTGCGACAGCAGGATGTTTTCGAAATACACCAGATATCTCTGTCCGCCCCCGGTAGCTGAGTGGTCAGCGCGACAGAAAGTCAATCCTAAGGGCTCGGGTTCGATTCCCGTCTGGTTCGGAGATTTTCTCCGTTCGGGGACTGGGTGGTTGTGTTGCCCTAATTATCATCATTTCATCCCCATCGACGCGCAAGTCGCCGAAGTGGCGTCAAATCGAAAGACTTGCACCCAACGAACGGTCTACCCGACGGGAGGCCCTAGTCACATTTACTTTTATTTTACCAGATATCTCTGAGAGGGTGCGCCGTGCAGTGTCGATGTGAGGGGTGTCTCGATGCACCTGGACAAAACTTTCAGCATCTCCTTTAGCGAGCGTCCATTTGTAGCATGTGACTAAATAACTGCAACGTCCATGTAGTAGCCCAAAAAAAAAAATGGTTCAAATGTCTCTGAGCACTATGGGACTTAACAGCTATGGTCATCAGTCCCCTAGAACTTAGAACTACTTAAACCTAACTAACCTAAGGACAACACACAACACCCAGTCATCACGAGGCAGAGAAAATCCCTGACCCCGCCGGGAATCGAACCTGGGACCCCGTGCTCGGGAAGCGGTAGTAGCCCCAGATGGCCTTTGCGACCCCTGATTCCGATGTGGTTACTGATCTTTGTTGTATGCCTGAGCCGACCACTGTGGCCGGGCGGTTCTAGGCGCTACAGTCTGGAACCGCGCGACTGCTACGGTCGCAGGTTCGAATCCTGCTTCGGGGATGGATGTGTGTGATGTCCTTAGGTTAGTTAGGTTTAAGAAGTTCTAAGTTCTATGGGACTGATGACCTCAGAAGTTAAGTCGCATAGTGCTCAGAGCCATTTGAACCATTTTTTGTATGCCTGAAATGCTTTCATCTAGAACGAACTGCGACCAGGACTCATGAAACAGCACAACTGTGGTGTCTAGCAATCCTGCTTTCTCAGTTCGCTAGACAAACATTCAAACAAATCGTATTAATGAGTTTTATTACAAAATGAAAAGATACAATACTTAACATTGCAAGTACAAAGATGTGTCGCAAGCAAAGGGCTACATACGAAATATTAAATCTTCTTCAGTATAAATAATCTCAAGTCTGTGCTACATAAAGAATACAAGCGAAGTGAATAGAGTTGACGCTGCTATACAAGTGCCTAATCTTGAAGCTGCTATTGAACTGGCAATCACCAGTCGGTCGCGGCGCTTATGTCCTCTTCACGTAGGGGACGCTGCTGTCGCGTTGTCCTGGAGAGGGGCAGTAAGCATGCCATTGGCTGACGTCTTCTCTATCGTCCCAAACTGGCATGCCGGCGCTTGACTTTACGCCGTAACAACAATTTCATTAATAAAAGAGATACAGGCAACAACCTAGCTTTTTTAAGAAAAAATATAACTATGCTGCTTTTGCTGGCAGAATACCAGATCTCGTCATATTTGAGTCCAGTTATCTGTCACGTGTTAGCTACAGTATCACTCGCCTATACCCCTCGCTTTTCTTTTATAGTAAGTTTGAGAAATGTTATATATGGCTGAAAACTTAAGCGACGTAAGTCGTTGCAGCCCGAAGACAAACAGTGACGTTCTCATTCCATTCGTTGTTATGGATGAGAACACTACAAAACGTGCTTGTTCTCAGTTCACTGTTTCTGTCTGAGTAACATACTGCGTTACACTATGAGAGAGGCCTCATCATACTGTAGCCATAACTTCTGGAAATGCAATCGATTAGATTAGATTTACTTTCATTCCAATTGATCCGTAGTGAGGAGGTCCTCCAGGATGTAGAACATGTCACAAAAACAACAATAAATGACAAATATTTACAACTAAAACAAATAAGTAAATGTACCTTCCACCGGTCCCCAGTAGAATGATAGTCATTTTTTTAATGAACACTATATGAAAGGATCATTTTACAACACTCATTTACTAAGATCGCATTAATGCACTGAATTTAAAATAAAAAAAAAATTTTTTTTATTTGTAACATAGTAAACATATAATAGAACTACTACAATACTTACAAAACTTATTTACAATGAACACATTACTGCACTGAAATGGTGCAGAAGTTAGATTGTTTATATACATATATACAAAAAAAATCAGTTGCTGCTACTGAGAAATTCATCAATGGAGATACTTTATGATATTCATCTCAAGTTAAGTTACGTCTGCTTTTAATGTTTGATTTAAAGGATGACGAAAAGAACTGAATTATAATAAAGAGCCTGAGTGGGAAAATAACGCCTTCATTTGAAAAAGAGAACCCTATCGACCTAGGCTAGATTTGTGGGCACAACCGTTAACGCGCCTTACCAGACGGTTAAGGTTTCACTTATAATCACCTAAATCGAGGAAATGCTAAAATAAGAGACCAGTGACTAATTAAAGCCAAATCCAAGCACCCAAACATCAAATGCCTCGATTTACGTAGATATTTTATAGAAGAGTTAAGTGGAATTAAATTGATATTTCGAAAATAGGTCTTTGGAAATGGATAAGTGTTTTGTCAACAACGCTGCTTTACAATTTCGGTGGCGGCCAGCGGGAAAGAATATTGCCCGCGGCCACAAAATTTAAACGCTTTTTTGTGCCAGTGGGTGATACAGGTTTCCGCGGGAAGTTCCGGCGCGCAGTCGTACGAGTATTTCGTCGCTGGAGGCTCTTCCGTGGCAAAACTGACGGTCTCGACACGCCGAAATGCGCTCTGGGCTCGAACGAGGCATATATATTAGCTCCGTACTCGCTACATCGCCTCCAGCAGCAAAAAACTGGCCACGTTTCGAGCGTACACGCGGATATCGGAAGCAATTTCGTCGTGAGTAATTGCTCAGTTGTTCACTAGTGCCACTCGCGTGTGTTAGAGAAGTACATCGTACTAGATGAGGTTTACATTGCGCCTCTAATTTTGTCACACAGTTGCATATTTATACAAGGAATTTTGCACATGAAAATCTAGAAATTATTGCTTTTTGCGTGAATTCATGTAAACTAGCTTCATATTCTACGAAAATCACAACAAATAACAGCTTGCAGGTATGTCAGTCTCTTCTTATTTACAGGGTGGTTTTAATTAACCTGTGGCCGAGCGGTTCTAGGCGCTTCAGTCTGGAACCGCGTGACCGCTACGGTCGCAGGTTCGAATCCTGCCTCGGGTGTGGATGTGTGTCATGTTTTAGGTTAGTTAGGTTTCAGTAGTTCTACGTTCTAGGGGACTGATGATCTTAGATGTTAAGTCCCATGGTGCTCAGAGCCATTTGAACAATTTTTTTGTGTAATTAACCTTCCGCTACTTCAGAGGGCCCCCATGAAACACGAGTAATCATAGGACAATGTAACTTCGTAGAAACATTTTTAAAGAGATGCAGAAGGGAAATAAGGAACAAACCACTGAAAGAAATACTTTTTTTATTGTAAATGGGAATGTAAAATTTGTTCATGCGTTCCACGTTTACGTTCCGGGTTACAAAGGTTGTTCAATGTGACAACCATCTGCTTTCGCGGGAACCTGTAATCGCACTAGAGATGCCATTTCACAACTGTTTGTAGCACTTTTCGAACCGTTGACCACGGAAACTACAGCCGTTGCGATACAGCTCGTGCACTTCTTGAAGATCCATATTGCGTCCAGCGTTCTCTGCCATGGCAACATTAACTTCTTCAACAATTTGTGGCGCAATTCAAATGTTCAAATGTGCGTGAAATCTTATGGGACTTAACTGCTAAGGTCATCAGTCCCTAAGCTTACACACTACTTAACCTAAATTATACTAAGGACAAACACACACACCCATGCCCAAGGGAGGACTCGAACCTCCGCCGGGACCAGCCGTACAGTCCATGACTGCAGCGCCCCAGACCGCTCGGCTAATCCCGCGTGGCGTGGTGCAACTGTCCATCGGCCTACCCAGGAGCAATTTCCAAATCGCCAGTTAATTCGAACTTCCGATTCATGTTCTTCAACTCTGGTTCGGAAAGAGGATCTCTCCGTATTCCTTTAATGCGTCCATACTAGCGTGTTTTGATAAAACAGCTTTACGAGTAAGTCACTGCTCACTTTGTCCAGACTCACGTTCACTGTCTACGACTTTAATGCACACTGATTCCTGTGTTTCAAACTTACTTCGCCGTATCAGTACCGGTGTCTAAAGCCAAGCCATAACACTGACACTAATAACAACGCAAATCCTACAGCACACACTCTGAACATCACTCTTATAAAGTTGAGTACCCGTATAGTAAATAGTTTTCGTTCTACAATGGCTCATGTAGCGGACCTGCGCGTTACTCCTCTGGTTTTTGTGTTGCTCGATTATTTTTATAAAAAATATTTTCGCGTAACTGCGTTACAGCATAGACGTAAATTACTGCACATGTTTTGCAACTCGATATCACTGCATTTATGACGGGAGGTATCTATGATATCTGAGTAGAAACTGGACGATAAGAGTAAAATACCGAAGTTACTTATTGATACATGTGATGAAATGAATTACTTTTTGTATTCCATTATTCTTCTTCTCTTCAGTGTTCCGAAATACTTATCCTCATAGCAAACAGATTCTTCCACCAACTTGATTTTTAGGTGATACCTACGGTAGCTACGAAGAAACGTGTTCTGTGGAGACTAAGAATTCATTAAAAATGAAGAACTGTTAGCTTATCAGCGACTGATTTTACAAAGATGAAATTATGAAAGAGAAAGAAGGGAGGAGGCACAAATTAACGTGCAGTCCTCGTACTTGAGGATCTGCACGCACCACTTACAGCTTTCTATAATGCACTCCAGATAAAATCATTTAGTAATAGCATGACCTGTAAGTATTGTGGGAGGCTTCACGACGAAACACTTGCTTTTCTTGATAAATTCTTCGAAGCTAGGTAACATTAAGTTGTTCCAATTGATAAAGGTAGCTGAATAGAGTTTGTAATTAATCAATCCAATGGTTACCTCCAATAACTTAGGATTTATTTGATTTAATCTGAGAGATCTCTGAAGTGGAAGTAGTTGTGTAATTCAAATACACGTTGAAAACGGTTTCCTTGCCATAGTCGGACAACACACGCTTAACATATGGTACTTTGTACAGTGCTTCGCATTGTGTCATTGGTCGCGCAGAATGCTTCTGCACACTTACTCCATTTTCCTTCCTTCCATTTATAAGGACACGTAACACATGTAAAAATATAGGAATGAAAATAAAACGAGTTCCTTAAAGGGTCTACAGGTTAGCAGTAAGTAAGTTTATTTCAGAATGAATAATTCGCTTCTTCTGTTGCGGAGGTGGTTCCCCATTCCCCAAGTTACCCTCAGAAACACAACACACTCAAAATTAAAACACGCGATCGCACAGAACAGATGTGGTATGCTCCCCAGACAGATGATTTACTTAATCAATACACTAGAGCGCTATATTAAGATGATACCCGCCAGGGTAGCCCAGAGCGCTAACGCCCTGCTTCCTGGACTCGGGTAGGCGGGCCGGCCCCGGATCGAAACCGCTCGGCGGATTAACGGCTAGGGCCAGTGTGCTGGCCTGCCTGGATGTGGTTTTTAGGCGGTTTTCCACATCCCGCTAGGTGAATACCAGGCTGGTCCCCACGTTCCGCCTCACTTACAAGCGTCGCAGACATTTGAAACACGTCTGCACTATTTCACGATTTCCACTAGATGCAGACAGTTGGGGTACACTGATTCCGTCCTGGGGGGTTCGGAGTGGCGGCAGGAAGGACAGCCGGCCATCCCTAACACTAACATTGCCAAATCCGTTGTAACCACGCCGACCCTGCGGGACTATGGCGTAAGCGAAAGAAGAACCGCTATATTAAGATGATAATATTCCATCAAGAGCTCCATCCGTTCACAGAACCGAATGCAAATTGCGCTGTGAGAAGAATTTCGCCAGAAGCGGATGCTGCACTGAAAGTGGGATAAACACCACGGAAAAGATACCGGATCTATTCCGATACTGTAGTTGGGGATGAATAAAGCTAATCTAATAAAATTCCATATATTATAACATCGAAGGTGTTTCTTTTAAATGAAACTTAAAGACTTTGCATCTATTTTAACTGATGTATCATTTATACGGCAGTAATTTACGGATTTAAATGAGTATTTCCAATAGGCAGCGTGTGCGTACATCTCTAATAAACGCCTGTATCCCGGAGTGTGCACAAACTGCTCGCAAGGACGATCGCGCTTCGCGGGTGCCAACATGTGACGGTTACCTTCTCGGTAAATACACAGACGTCTGTAACCCAGCGGGCTGCACGCTAAACTGAACAAACTGTAAGCGATCCCTCGGTGGCGACTGCCGTCGTGCTGCTCGTAATGCAGATGTCAGTGGCAGCCTGCAGATCACCTGAACACCGGCTCCGATAATACCGGGCTACACCACGGCACGGCAGCAAAGATACGCTTTCAGCTCAACGTTACGCGCCCCCAATGCACAGTTCGCAATACCAGTTACCGAAGCCATTCTCTTTCGTTAAAGGGCTGTAACTGTATTCTCCGTCACATTTTTTGGATGCTCCACATTATTCTCCAGTGGTCTGGCTGACGCCTGGTAGACGAGGTAAGTGGAAGTTCAATCCAAGTGAATGACAAAAGTACGAACTGTGCAGAGAAGTGAAAATTCACAACAGTGATTATGAGATGTGGCCAGAGGAAGGTCATCCAGCCGCCCTCTATCACTAACTTTGCCAAATATAATGATTAATAAGCCGATTCTGTTGTGAAGGTACAGGATAACGGTCAGGAAAAAAAAAAGCTGCGAGAGATTCAAAGCAGCAAGCTATACTCGTGGAAGACAACAATTTGCATATAAAATAATGAAGTACTTGAATAAGGATACAAAACGTAATATTCACATCTTAGTTATAATCGAGTTATAATGATCAGAGCATTATGAGAAGCCTTGGACAAAACACTATGAAGCAAATGGAGACATCGAAGAACAAATTGTAGCACCTGAACAGAGGATAGAAGTAATTGTAGACAAAATAAAATGACAAAATTAGAGCATGTATCGTAAATTTGGTGTACTTTGGCCGATTTTCAGATTCAGATGTGAGCATCATGACTGTTTTTTAACTTCCGTGGTTTGTATGAAAGGATTACATCCTAATTAGTGCAACACATTTTCTAAAATTTAGAGGAAGTAGTGGAAAAAATGTAAATGATCGAAGTTAGCATGGATTTGGGGATCCATTCACCAGCCTATACTTCCAGCACAGCTGTCAACTACCATTCTGTTTGTGGTCAATATTTTAAAAACACAATGGAACTTTGACCACCCAGAATTAAATGCATTGATCTAAAGTTTTCTTAAGTGCTTTATTGAGCCTCAAAAAAGAAAAAAAGAACTTAGTATTGCACATAAATCAAACAGTGCGACCCATCATCAAAATTATAAATGTAATGAAAGGTATTAGGATGGAGTACCACGCACATAGCTCCAAATTCAGTTTAGCATAATACCTTCAGTTTCATCCATTTTAAACCTAAATCCTGATTTCAAAGCATTTGGTGCAGTTAGAGCTAAGGTTACCTGCTCTTCATTTATCTAGTCAATATGGGGAACTTGTGACCAAACAAACTTCATTCCTTATTCCCGGTGATATTTGACATTATATATTATATCTGAATCACTGCTTGAACCACAACATTTTGCAATTTGAACAATATATGACGTATATTTGTTTTTCTTGGTTCTAGGCACATTATATATCGATGGTTATTGTTTGTATGCCTTAGTTCCACACCGTCATTGTCATCAACACTGCTTAATAAATTGTGTATGTGTAATCCTGGCGTAACAATGACCAGAGCTCAAAGTAACCCCAAATAGGACGAATCATTCACATGACGTCAGAAACTGTAATATACTGGCAGACATCTACATGTGAACAAAAAACAAATCAGTGGCCTGTTTTGAGAGTTAATCGAGTAACATGCATGATATAGTTGAAAACACCGATGGCTTTGCAGTTAAATGGTACTAATGGATTTTGCGCAACGAGATTTTAACTCACTTTTTCATATACAGTAATAAGTCACAAGTTCACCAACTGTTGTGCAAGAAAATCTGACTACATGATGCCATCTAGTGTATTTCGATGGAACTTTACTAGCAAACAGTATATACGAGTACTAAACACTCAACTGAGAGCCAGCAGAAAGCTATATAAGACGTTTGCTGTATGATTGGTCAAAGTAACCACAGCGGTCAAAGTACACTCGGTTTACGGTACTACGAAAAAGAGATACAGACATTAGGAAGGAACAACAAAACACCAGATAGATATTGTATGTGTCTCTCCTTATGAAAAATGGTTCAAATGGCTCTGAGCACTATGGGATTTAACATCTGAGGTCATCAGTCCCCTAGAACTTAGAACTAGTTAAACCTAACTAACCTAAGGACATCATACACATCCATGCCCGAGGCAGGACTCGAACCTGCGACCGTAGCGGTCACGCGGTTCCAGACTGAAGCGCCTATAACCGCACGGCCACACCGGCCGGCTTCTTATGAAATCTAGGTTTCATCTCTTCATAAAGAAGGGAGATAGGATGCGTTAATTATAGGAGCATTTCTTTATTCAGTACTGCATATAAAATATTTTCAAAGTAACAACACAAAGAGTCGCAGCAATTTTAGAAAATAACTTGTCTGACAAGCAAGCTGGGTTCAGGAATGGTAGTTCCTGACCAGACAACACACTTGTAGAGGATAATTAAACCTGTAATGTTCGAATACAGCATTTTTAGTGTACAGCTTTTCTCAGTCACGTCGATTATATATTTAGGCTTAACGATGCAAAGCGTTATGAAATGGAATGAGCGCGTAAGTACGGTATTAGGGAAGACGAATGGCCGACTTTTTTTTGGGACAATTTTCGGAAAGGATGGTTCATCTGTAAAGGAGACCGCGTATACAACACTAGTGCGACCCATTCCTGAGTACTATTCCTGTGTTTGGGAACCCTCACTAAGTTGGATTAAGGGAAGATATCGAAGCAATTATGAGGCGTACCGCTAGATTTTTACCGGTAGGTTCAGTGAACACGCGATTATTGCGGAGATCTTTCGAGAACTCAAGCGGGAATCATTTCGCGAGACACTACTGAGAAAATTTAGAGAACTGGCATTTGAAGCCGTCTGCAGAACGATTCTACTGCTACCAATGTAAATTTCGTGTAAGGACCACGAAGATATGAGGAATTAGGGCTCATAGGGAGGCATATGGACAATCGTTCTTCCCTCGCTCTGTCTGCAAGTGGAACAGCGAAGCAAATGACTAGTTCAAAATGGCTCTGAGAATATGGGACTTAACTGCTGAGGTCATCAGTCCCCTAGAACTTAGAACTACTTAAACCTAACTAACCTAAGGACATCACACACATCCATGCCCGAGGCAGGATTCGAACCAGCGACCGTAGCGACCGCTCGGTTCCCTACTGTAGCGCCTACAACCGCTCGGCTACCCCGGCCGGCAAATGACTAGTAATGGTACAAGGTACCTTCCGTCATGCGCCATACGGTGCCTTGCGGTTTGTGTATGTAGATGCTGATGGATCGTTCAGTCATTCCAACATAGACTTTTACATATGTACAGGGTATACGGTTTATTCCCTATTTAGCGGGTGGGCATTTCTGTTCTTTGTCGAACTTATACATACTTCGATCTTCTTGGTCGTTTTTTAAAGCGTAAAGCCATGTTTGCGCAGTATACAACTGATTGCGTCCGAGATATACGGCAGAAAGGCTCTGCCTGACATTTATTCTTCCGACTTGTCACCTCGCCGAATTTTAGGTTTCGTGACACTTTCATGCAAATGGTGGAGTATGCATTACTCCTCAGATCGCATCCTAGGAGTTGTATCCCGCATCCGAAATGCTGTCGCTCACACATTCGCCTTGCGCACGTTATGAGCGTACTAGTAGTGTATTCATGTAGTGGAGAAGACACCCGGATCGCGGCTGGAAAGAGTGATGGCAAGTTCCTCCAAATTTCAATTTTGGTGCTTTTACTAAATCGCCAGAGGCAAGTACCACTAGGCCGTGGTCGATCCCCCCCCCCCCCCCCTTCTTTGTTCGTCCAGTAAAGCTAGAAGTCTGTTCCCGATTATCTGCACGTCGATATGACAAATTCAGGTCCTTCATTTATTTTTATTATGTAAATTTCAGACCTTCTTGAGTGAAAGGTCGTGGAGATGTGGTCAATGAGGAAGGCAGTCAGCTCGCTTCAGCTCAATTCCATACGTTTCCACAACGTCTTTTGAAGTGATGACCGTTCTGCCGCTAGAAGAGTAAATTAATAACGCGTGACCTCCTTTATGTTTCCTGAAACAAGTAGAGTATGTACTTATGTCACAAACCTCTCCAACACAAGCACTGCTATAGTTCCTTAAAATTATCAAATCTTGTCAAAAATTGTCAGCTCTAACTTCCCACGAAAAGAATGGACCAGCAAAGGTAACTCATCTGCATGTGGATCTTCCTTAGGATCACAACGAGATATCCCCTCATAGTTCCCCGCTTACAGGCAGGTATGGAACACCCTAGAGAACTAGTATTTTCTGTGCTGAGTGCCTGAAGCAACTAGTTACCTTGCCGAACATTGGAGGACAGGCTCGCTCCAAGTTTAACTATGTAACAGGACCTGTTCAAACGATTTATACCTACTGCATCTAACACACATTGTAGGTAAATGCTCGTAAGGGCTGGCAAATGCGATTAGTAGGTCAGGGAGATTTATTGGCAAACCGCGTCCATTAGGAATCTGCCTACAACTGCAGTATGACGGTTCCCGCGACATTAGAGGGCCGGAAGTGGGACTAATAGCGGCAGCAAACTAAGTTAATAGTCGCTCCGTCGAGTCAGCAGACCGCCGCTGCCGACAGTACACGTGTGCGATGTAGCCCCAAACTGCACAGTACCGCAGTCTCCTCATTTGCGTCGCGTTAGGGAAGGCGAACACAGTTTCAAGCACGAATTACATTTTTACTTTTGCCAAAACAAGTTTCTTCAGTTCCCGGTTAAAATTCGTGCGTCAAGTGCTTGACATTTGTTACTACGTGAATAGTTGCTACAGTCCATCATAAAAAAAGGAAAGGTATGAAATGGTGAATATTTGAACGAGTCAAGAAAACTCAATTAAAAAAATAACTTTCTTTGACTTTTTACTGTAGATATGTTGTGAAATACGATCTCACATTCCCATCGCTTGAGCTTCGATCGAGTCTTATTTCTCGCATGAAAAGGAATGAGTTTCTCTCAAGGAACTGCAATGCCGTCGAGGGAGTAGGCCTGTATGACAGCCGACTACTGGAGAAGGATTTTCTTTCAGTGCGTACAGTGGCTTTTTTACATATCGGCAAGAACAGTGACACAAGTCAAAAATGCAGTACTTGAGAAAAATCGACTTAAAGAATTCTATAAAACCTATATTCAAATACTACAAGCGTCCACTAAATTTAAAGTAAGTAATTTTGCCACTAAAATCCATTGTATTCTGTACAACAGTAATATGGACACGTAGTTCTGTTCTCATCGAACGTGAGGCGTTATCGTGTAATTATTAATCGTAACACACCTGAAAACAACGTCCACTGTTCAAAGTGCCGTCAATGCGAACAAGAGGTGACCGAGACGTGTAACCAATGGCACCCCATGCCATCACGCCGGGTGATACGCCAGTATGGCGATGACGAATACATGCTTCCAATGTGCGTTCACCGCGATGTCGCCAAGCACGGATGTGACCATCATGATGCTGTAAACAGAACTTGGATACATCCGAAAAAATGACGTTTTGCCATTCGTGCACCCAGGTTCGTCGTTGAGTACACCATCGCAGGCACCCCTGTCTGTGATGCAGCGTCAACGGTAACCGCAGCCATGGTCTCCGAGCTGATAGTCCATACTGATGTAAACGTCGTCGAACTGTTCCTGCAGATGGTTGTTGTGTTGCAAACGTTTCCACCTGTGACTCAGGGATCGAGACGTGGCTGCACGATCCGTTACAGACATGCAGATAAGATGCCTGTCATCTCGACTGCTAGTGATACGAGGCCTTTGGGATCGAGCACGGCGTTTCGTATTACCCTCCTGAACCCACCGATACCATATTCTGCTAACAGTCATTGGATCTCGACCAACGCGAGCAGCAGTATCGCGATACGATAAACCGCAGTCGCGATAGGCTACAATCCGACCTTTATCAAAGTCGGAAACGCAATCCGACCTTTATCAAAGTCGGAAACGTGATGGTACGTATTTCTCCTCCTTACACGAGCATCACAACAACGTTTCACCAGGCAACGCCGGTCAACTGGTGTTTGTGTATGAGAAATCGGTTGGAAATTTTCCTCATGTCAGCACGTTGTAGGTGTCGCCACCGGCGCCAACCTTGTGTGAATGCTCTGAAAAGCTAATCATTTGCATATCACAGCATCTTCTTCCTGTCGGTTCAATTTCGTGTCTGTAGCACGTCATCTTCGTGGTGTAGCAATTTTAATGGCCAGTAGTGTAGTATTCCTGCGAGACGTTCTGCCGGACATGCTGAATGATGTTCGCATGCTTATTCGACGCTGCATTCAATCTGAGTGTGACAAAATCCCCGCGCATTTCAGCAAATAAGTGTGGGCACATCTGCAGCCAATCCTTCACGGCCGCTAGATTGGCCGCAGTGGGATAGTCGTATGGCCACCACGGTCACTCGATCTGTCCCCAGTCGATTTTTCCTTGTGTGGGTATCTGAAGGGCCTCGTGCATCCAACACCTGTTGCCTCGCCGGAAAAACTAGAGGGCATTATTGTTGCGGCAACAAAATGAATTCAAGATACATAAGGTATCTTTGAGAGGGTGCGCAGTTCGATGCAGTGTAGACGTCAGACGTGTCTCGATGCATCTGGACAAAAGTTTGAGCGTCTCTTGTAGTGGACGCCCATTTGTAGCATGTGATTAAATAACTGCACTGGTGTCCAAAATTAAAGCAACGAACTGCTATTTCCCCGTCCTGCGTCCAAATGACGATATAATCATACAGACTGACAACCATATGTCTGTACGATCGTGTTCTGCACGGAAGATGTCGTTCCGGTCAATGGATTACCAAGCCAACGATGACCTCTGGGTATTGCCGGGTACTTCCACATCCACAATCTCTGTGTACACAGTCACAGACGGTGTAGTGTGGCACAGAAAAGATGCCTACCAGACTCTCAGTGGTGGAGAGCCACAGAAAGAAAGGAAGGAGGACAGTTACATACTGATGTGACGCGATGGCTTACTATGAATCGTTCTGTTGTTTCTCGGATGTGGCGACAGTTTATAGAGACTGACACTGTATTCCCAAGACCAGGGCAGGGCCGACCACGGGTGACTTCAGAAGAGATGACCGGTATTTGGCTATAAGGGCACGACATTACCGTCTTTGTACTGCATGGCAACTGGCATGTAAGCTCACAATACCCACTGGACGTGTTGCATAGAGGCAAACTGTGTGCAGAAGGCTTCAGCAGAGTGGCTTTTACTGTCGGAGACCTGTTGTTTGTCTATCTTTGATGCGTCTTCACAGAAGGGAACGTCTAGAGTAGAGTCATCAACGTGCACCTGTACGGTCGAACAATGGTCCAATGTTGTTTCCACAGATGAGTCCCGGTGTAGTCTGGAGAGTGATACTCGATGGATTCGCATCTGGAGGGGACGTGGAACGCGATTTCGGGGCCCAAATATTGTGGAAAGAGATCGATATCGAGTTGGATCCCAAATGGTGTGGGCAGGGATTGTGTTTACCACTCGAACCCCCATTCATGAAATTGTACGGCTAAATCGGTAAGGTATAACTGCTGTCAGGTATCGTGAAAAGATCTTGGAACCTCATTTGCGGGTGTTGCGAGATGAGGTATGTCCTGACTTTTTTGCTAGGTGATGTATGCCCAGACTTCGTATGGATGGACGATAATGCTCGACCTCATAGAGAATGGGTGGCCGATGTTTTCTTGGAAACAGAAGATATTGCTCGCTCTCCCGATTTGAATGCCATGGTCTGGGTTGCACCAGGGAGGCGGCTTGCATCACATCAGCATCCACCAACTACTCTCCAAGATTGCGAGCAGCTCCGCAGGAAGAATGGGCGTTATTACCTCAACATGTGACTGATAACATCATTCACAGCATGCACCGTCATTGTCAGGCCTGTATTGCTGCCAGAGGTGGTCACAACCCATACTGAGCACATTAACCAGTTTGTCGGAATGCGTGTGCAAATCCGTTACGTTGAGAAAAACCAACAACTTTTTTGTCTACCGATATGCATGTTGCAGTTGTTTACATTCCGAATTCTTTACATTGTTTCTGCTTTACTATCACCTGCTTGTTCTGTTCTGCGGCTAAATAAAAGCAAGCTTGCAAAATTTCCGTTTGTTGCTTTAATTTTGGACACCACTGTACAACGCCATTTAATAGCCCATGATGACCTTTGCGAACCCCAGTTCCTAAGTGATTACTGATCCTTGTTGTATGCCCGATGTGCCACGTCAGTTTGCAAACGGTTTATGAATCACCCTGTATAGCTCAAGATACATTAAAAGAATGTTATTTATCTATGCTGAGATCATGAACGTGTTAGTATCGTCACACGGTGGAACAGCAGAAACTTCGTGGAGTTATCCGACGAGAAACCCGTGGTCGCCGTGGAGTAAGGAATATCTCGGTATTTTAAAAGAGCCCGGATTGAAAAAAAAAGCACAAAATTCAGAACATTAGCATGTGTGATGAAGGGGAAGGATGTCTCTACGGTCCTAGAACCGCAGATTAGCTGTTGGTTTTGAACCAATGGTTTTCTTGTTACGCCAATCTTTACTCTCATTTCTCTGGAAACAACATTTCTCAGCACGCGAAGCACTCTAGAGCCTCGTCAGGTAAACCGCTTCGTTCAATTCTTTTAAATGAAAGATAATTAAATTTAGAGGCCACAGCGAGAGATTTATTTTATTCGAATTTTAAATATTTCTTGAAACATTTGAACTGAAAGAAACGTGCTAAGTAAGTGGTAAGTTTTTCAAATAGCTGCCATTTTGTTTTTTCGAGGTATTTTTAAAACTAAATCGTGGTGTCCCTCCCCCAGATTCACTCTAATTTAAGAATTTTCAATTTTTATGGATTTCAGAAATAGTTGTGAGTCTGTCCATCGCGTGGTGCGTATCAGGATGCACCGCGAAGTGCATACTTTCGCAATGGCTGCAACAAGGTTTTATGAGATAACAAAAATTTTTCATACACGGATGTAGGTATAATTTTATTGTTAGGTTGGTGTGTAAGTTCTTAGCTTTTTCCCGTATGTGTAATAAATACAACAAACACACATAACAGGGCTTTAATCATCAATAATAAATCCTCCTTCACTATTTGCAACAGTCTGCCAAAGCTGGGAGAACTTGTGGTGTCACCGCCAGACACCACACTTGCTAGGTGGTAGCATTTAAATCAGCCGCGGTCCGTTAGTATACGTCGGACCCGCGTGTCGCCACTACCAGTGATTGCAGACCGAGCGCCGCCACACGGCAGGTCTAAAAAAAATAGTCTAGAGAGACTCCCTAGCACTCGCCCCAGTTGTACAGCCGACTTTGCTAGCGATGGTTCACTGTCTACATACGCACTCATTTACCGAGACGACAGTTTAGCATAGCCTTCAGCTACGTCATTTGCTACGACCTAGCAAGGCGCCATATTCAGTTACTATTCTAAACAGATAATACAGATAATATTGTGAATCATGTACCGTCAAGAGCGACGTTCATCATTAATGGATTAAAGTTAAGTATCAAACTAATTACGTCCGCTTTCTGAATTCAAATTCCTTGTCATGTTCCAGACCTCACGTCAGTATAGTTCTTCCCTCCTCACACCAGCCTGCGTGAGCTAAGACGCGTGCATTTCGGCCTCCTCTCGTAACACGATGTTGGTTCTTCTGCCAACACAACAGAACTTTTCGATTCCTATACTGTAGAAATCACGTGGTTTTGAGGCGCAGAACTCATCGAGCCACGTTAGGAGCGCATATTCATCCGGAAAAGAAGTTCCCTGAAGGTTGTTCGATAGAGAGCGGACGGTCGCAGGTTCGAATCCTGCCTCGGGCATGGATGCGTGTGATGTCCTTAGGTTAGTTAGGTTTAAGTAGTTCTAAGTTCTAGGGGACTTATGACCACAGATGTTGAGTCCCATAGTGCTCAGAGCCATTTGAACCATTTGATAGAGAGCGGGAAAGGTGAATATCTGAGGGCGCCATATCAGGTGAATGAGATGGGTGTGGAATTACTTCCCAACCCAACTGCTGTATAGTGCTTTTTATCAGTCTAGCAGAATGCAGGCAGGCTTTATCGCGGAGTAGCATCACTTCATGCAGTCTTCCTGGTCGTTATTCTTGGACTGCGTCTGCAAGACGCCTCCGTTGTTGACAATAAATGTCACCAGTGATGGTTACGCCTCGGGAGAGCAATTCGTAGCACACCACACCGTTCCTGTTCCACATTATGCGTAGCATTATCTTTTGTGGATGAGCGCAGGCTTTTGTACAGTGAATTTTTGCCTTTTATTGAACTCAATCATGACTTTCTTTTTCTTATGTTAGCATAGAGACACCATTTCTCGTCACCAGTAACGATACAGGAGAGAACTGGTTAGTGATGCTCACGAGCCAATTGATTCACGAGCAAGCAGAGATGCACAAGTGGCCACCCGCTAATTTTTGTGGTTTTGGCTTAGAACATGTGGTACCCACGAATTCGGTTTTTGAACCTTCCCTAATGAAAATGTCGCATGATGGTGAAATGATCACTGACGTGGATCATTGTAGATTAATGCGTTTAAACGACCTTCACCAAAGGTCTTCCTGAACGTGGAGAGTCACTAATGTCAAAATGATTCTCCTTCAAACACGAAAACCATTTTCTTGGTGTTTTCTGTCCAATGGCATTATCCCCATACACTGCGAAAATGTTTTCTGGCTCCTTCCGTTGCTGCGACCACTTTATTGAACTCAAACATATGAGCGCTGCCGGAAAGTAAGGTCCGTTCGGTCGCGAAATGAAAACCATAGTGAAAATCAACAAGTTTTTAATGGCAACACTTAGCCACGCCCTCCAGCTACATCTGTAAATAGTCGGCGCTCCGACTCAGACATTGGTCGTGCGGTTGTGCAATCTTTCCAGTACCCTCGTTACAGATAGCAGCTGCTTGTGCTTTCCCCAATTCTCTAAACTGGTCTCCCTTTAATTGTTCTTGCCAAAATGGTGTCTTCATAGACAGCGGTTCATGTGAGCATACATGGACAATGGAGGGAGCCAATTAAGGACTGTATTGTGGGTGATCAAACAATTCCCATCGAACGTTGCAGGAGCGTCTTCATTGCCCCTGCTGAATGCGGCTGAAAATTGTAGAAAGAAACGCATGACAATTATGTTATGTGGGCTGCATAGCTTCAGGCGGAATCTCTCCCTAGCTCCACATACTTGAAGGGAGACATTGTTGTTTTAGGCATTTCAACGTTATGCGCTCTGAACTGAAAAGACAGACGTGAAGCTATCGCCAGGTACACTAAAAACACTGCCCAACCCATTTGTGCAAAGTTCAATCGGTTTTTCACAGTGGTTTCATTTCGCTCCTAATCGGACCTTACTGTTCGATCAGGAATATGTCGGGAATGTCCCGATTTCTCCATTTGGCATGCCCTTTTCCAGCGTCCGCAGCTCCACTCAGTATCCCCAAATGTCAAAATGACAATATGTAGACACAGATAGCAAAAGTGGGCTAAAAATAAAAAATGACAACCGATAAATAAATCCATAGCAACCTGAATGCCAACATACAAAACAAAAACGCTACGAACTTGTACACCAACCTAATAAAAACAATCCTTATACAAAAAATTCTAAACTTCAACAATTCTTCGTGCCTCTTTACCTGAAACTATCCTTAAGACACAACTCTCTCCGTTCGTGAAGGAAATATGCCACTATACGCGAGGGAAGTAAAACCTTTCCAGTCAGGCTGCTGAAACTACATCTCGGGGCCTTCCAGTCAACAATGCCGTACGATTCAGTCTTTTATTCCTCTTAGTTTAACCTCCGTACGAACAAGAGCATCTCCTGTGACCTCAGAAACGAGCCGCAGAGTTCCAGTAAGAAGCACCTCTGACGTTACTTTGTCAGATGGCTGTCCATCGGTCGCAACGTTTTGCCATTTCCCGCGACTCGGCGGTACGTGTGAGATGTTGGCGATAACAAAACCAATTACACGGCCAGCCTGCGAGATGTGGCGACGCAGCCCGCGACTGCGGTCTGTCCTTTGTGGGCCGCTCCCTTCGGCGCCTTGTCGCCGATTCGTCACACATTCTTGAGCGCACCTATTACTCGCGCTGTCCCCCGGCTGGGCTAACCGCGACGCGGAGAGGCTCTAGCTGGCCGCAGGTATATGGGTGCCGTATCTCAAGCGCCTGTAGGCCGCGAGGACACTCGTCGTATTGTTCTTTTGTTACCGGTAATATACGAGCCACAAACAACCTGGTTACAGGCAAAGATGCGTTGCACCGACTTCTTTCGTACAGTTGCCGGACGCACTTGCCCTCTGCGCCGTTGAATTTGTGCTGACAGCGACACACAGGAGGTGAACCGGCGGAGGACGTACGGTTTGCCAGTGTGCTTGCGGTGCCTCTAAACAAGGGGTCGTTCAAATAAGCAGTTTACAGAGAAGAGTCGCAACTTTAATTTTATACAATGAAGAGCCAAAGAAACTGGTACACCTGCCTAATATCGTGTAGGGTATCCGCAAGCATGCAAAAGTGCCGCAACACGACGTGGCATGAACTCAGCTAATGTCTGAAGTAGTACTGGAGGGACCTGGTACCATAAATCCTGCAGGGCTGTCCATAAATACGTAAGAGTACAAGGAGACGAAGATCACCCAGATATCCTCAGTAATGTTCATGTCTGGGGAGTTTGGTGGCCAGCAAAAGTGTTTAAACTCAGAAGAGTGTTCTTGGAGCCACTCTGTAGCAGTTCTGGACGTGTGGGGTGTCGTATTGTCCTGCTTCAATTGTCCAAGTCTGTCGGAATGCCCAATGGACATGAATGGATGCAGTCCTGCTGGAACTGCTTCCTGCTGGAATTGAACAATGGAATGGATGTAGGTGAGCCGGCCTAGAAAGGCGCTTCAGTCCGGAACGGCGCTGCTCCTACAGTTGCAGGTTCGAATCCTGCCTCGGGCATGGATGTGTGTGATGTCCTTAGGTCAGTTAGGTTTAAGTAGTTCTAAGTCTATGGGACTGATGAGCTCAGATGTTAAGTCTTATAGTGCTTAGAGCCATTTTTTGATGCAGGTGATCAGACAAGATGCTTACGTATCTGTCACCTGTCAGAGTCGTATCTAGACGTATCAGGAGTGCTGTAACATTCGCCGGCCTCTGTGACCGAGCGGTTCTAGGCGCTTCAGTCCGGTACCGCGCTGCTGCTACGGTCGCAGGTTCGAATCCTGCCTCAGGCATGGATGTGTATGTTGTTCTTAGGTTAGTTAGGTTTAAGTAGTGTTGTATACATAGTTCCGCGTAGTCACCACATACACAATTTTCCCACTAGAGCACGCCCCACTAAGCACAACAGCGCAGGCGCAGCGCTCGTTCGTCTCCGCACTACGAGATGGCGCTGCCATAGAGACGGACCAAATTCTGCTTCCGCCGATCCGCGTATTAATATGCAACGCAGCCAATGAGATTGCTGCTAACATAGAACCTTTTCTCCTCGCGGATCACACTCGCGCAGTGATACATGAACGCGCGAGGTATTAAAACGAGTGTACAGACCTCCAATTAGTCAGTCTGCGTTAGTCTATAGTCAAGTTTCAGTCTGCGCCTAATAAGATTACCATATTCCTGTACATAGCCATGAAGATAAATGTATAGACACTTTTGTCAAGTATCAGAGATATATGTGAGAATAAGATTAACGTACCAGTACCAAAGGAACTTCAGATTGTCAATTGTAAATAGCATCCAGAACCAAGTTAAGTAATTTTTATGCTTGTTATTATTTTAATAAATGTGTGTGAAAATTAATCAAGTTCTGTTTAAAGTTGGTCACCGTCAATCTGCTACTCTAAGCGTGCAAGTGGCATTTCTATCGTCTAACCTAACGGCTGAAGATATAAAGACGCCACGATAAAACCACGAGACATATTGCTGACACTCGCCTACTTCGTTAGAGCGACAGGTCAAATAATCTGATGGTGTGTATACTGAAGGTCTTACAGTACGCACACCACAAGTAGTTCTAAGTCGCAAGTTCGAATCCTGACTCGAGCGGGGATGTGTGTGATGCCCTTAGGTTAGTTAGGTTTAAGTAGTTCTAAGTTCTAGGGGACTGATGACCTCAGATGTTAAGTACCATAATGCTTAGAGCCATTTGAACCGTAACACTCCAACTGCACACGCCCCTCACCATTACAGAGCTTCCACCAGCTTCAACAGTCCCATGACATGCGGGATCCTAGC
The DNA here is from genome assembly GCF_023864275.1 of Schistocerca cancellata. NCBI lineage: Eukaryota > Metazoa > Arthropoda > Insecta > Orthoptera > Acrididae > Schistocerca > Schistocerca cancellata. The sequence goes on along the minus strand of NC_064629.1, from coordinate 815,462,900 downwards.
ATTCATGAGGTTGTCTCCATACCTGTACACGCCCATTCACTCGATGCAATTTAAAACGACACTCGACCGAGTAGGCAACACGTTTCCAGTCATCAACAGTCCAGTGTCGGAGTTGACGGGCCCAGGTGAGGTGCAAATCTTTGTGTCGTGCACTCATCAAGGGTACATTAGTGCGCTTTTGGCTCCGAAAGTCCACATCGATGATGCTTCGTTGAATGGTTCTCACGCTGACACTTGTTGATGGAACAGCAGTGAAATCTGCAGCAATTGGCCGAAGGGTTGCACTTCTGTCACGTTGAATGATTCTCTTCAGTCGTCGTTGGTCCCGTTCTTGCAGGATTTTTTCCGGCCACAGCGATGTCTGAGACAAGATTTCATGAGATGTATTCACAGTTGCGGTATCTTTTTGACATTAGCTGCATTACATATGAAGATATTAAATATTAGTGCCACACGAAAATTTGTGCCGGACCGAAAATTGGAAACCCAGTCTTCCCGTTTGTCGGGTTCGAGTCTCGGTCCGGCACAAATTTTCGTGTGTCACCAATAGGTAATATCTTCATACTTAACGCATCTAATGTCAGAAGGATTTCGCAATTACGAATAAATTTCATAAATCAACTGCACGGGGAGTTCTACAGTAAACATTTGATCACAAGAATGGAGTTGTGCAGCAAACAGAAGTCAAAACTGAGAAATTATTCCTTGATTTAAATTTTGCTCTTCTCTTCTACAAAATTTAAAAGGTAGGCGAATTGTTTTTTGTTAAATACAGTTCTACTAGCTTATATATTACTGCTGTATTTCTGTGCTTGTAGTATCACAAATTAAACTCCGTTTCTCAGTATTAATGCCACTTGTAAAAAGCTTCCTTTTTGTCACTTAGAACCAGTCAGTTTGCTGGTATGGCAATTTGAACGTTCTTAATAAATTATTTTTTCTAATTTGTCTCATTATTTATTTGCAGTGATGAGACGAGCAGTAAAATTCCTTGGTATATGAATACCTTCTCAGTTTACTGGATACAAGTGAGTTGTGTACAAAAAGAGAGACACTGTTTTTTGATTCTCCCGAGAAACTTCAGATTTGACATTTAGAACATTTTCCGTTTCCACTCTTCAGACGTGAAAGTAACTTCGGCAGTACACAGATTACAGTGTATACAGAGTTAAAAGTACACACGCGTGTTTAGAGGAGATAAAAAGACACATCTTTTTAGTTGACAAAAATGTCACAAGTGCACCGTTTCCACGCTACAGACCCTTGAAGGTTTTGACGCTAGCGATGTTCAGAGACGATGTTGAAGCTGCCGTGTGATGAATATTGTTTTATAGATGGTGCTGGCCTCTCAGGAATTTCTTTTTGCAGGGGGGAAACGAAGCCTTAGTGTACGAGACACTGATAGACACAGTACAATAGCTGGTTGCCCTCTTGACTGAAGCTGCAGCCATTATTCGTGAAACACCTGCTTGTGTTGAACAAGCACACGCCAGGTGTGCATTTGAGTGAACGGACGACATATTCAGCAACCTCTCTACAACAATATTCATAACGCGACAGTTTGAACGCCGTCTCTGAACATTACCTTCTTCAACTCAAACTCTAGTCGGGAAAAGCTGCACCTGTAAAATTTTTGGTACTAGTCACTGTTTTCACCACTCTCCACGCGGACGTGGGCCATAGCTTGCTGGGAACGTGTTTCTGATTCTTTTTCAAATCCAATGGCGGCGAAATGACATAGCGCGTGCTCGGAGCATTGTGTACGTCATGAGCTCCAAACCTGAGCCGAGTCGAGCGTAGGTGAAAATATCCGAAAATGCCTCCCAGTCACTCACCCATGGATTTCTTCCGCGGGCCAGACTGCAAACAGTCGCGGGTCGGATCCGGCCTGTGGGCCGCCGGTTGCCCACCTGTAATCTAGTGGATTATCTAAGAAGCTCCGTGGGGATGTTCGCGGACAGTGCTGTTGTCTATAAAAAGAGAAATACTTCCAATCCATCTGTGGCATGACTCAGGAAACCAGTGTTTAATATTATTAGTTGAAAACAGTCTTGGTTGCAATTTTTTTTTATTTATGAACTACGCGTTTCACCTTATCTAGGCATCTTCAGGCTGATATACATAGAAAACAGAGAACAAATATATCTATTTAAGGATCGCGATCGCGTTTGTGCAAACTTGGATAACATAAAAACATGTATAAACAGATCAAATACTGAAAGAGCAAATACCTTAATTTGGTATTTCTTAGGACGATCCATTAGACAGTGTAGCTAAAGGACATCGTCGAGTACATCAGGCCAACATCGCTATGGTTAACCTCAGTAAATACTAGAAATGTAAAATAGTAAAAACGGATAAGAGAATTCACCAGTGATCGGACACTCAGAAATGCAATCATACTGCCGAAGCCTTATGATAAGGCCTTACCTTTCTAGATGGACGTGAGTGACTTCAAGACCTGCATAACGCGTTCACGTTCACAGGAGCAAATAATAGAATAAGATGGGGCTTAAGTAGTTAGCATAATGCACGACAGCGTCGTGTGCTAGTACTGACCCCTAACACAGGATCACCTCATTAGATGGCGCTGCCACGCAGCTGGTAAGAATGAAAGATCCTAAATCTAACATACATTGCTACTAAAACTTTGTCCGCCCCGATAGCTGAGTGGTCAGCGTGACGGATTGCCGTTCTACTGGCCCGGGTTCGATTCCTGGCTGGATCGGAGGTTTTCCCCGCTTAGGGACTGGGCGTTGTGTTGTCTTCATCATCATTTCATCCCCATCCGGCGCGCAGGTCACCCAATGTGGCGTCGAATGTAATAAGACCTGCACCAATGCGGCCGGACCTGCCCCGCAAAAGACCTTCCGGCCAATGACGCCAAACTTCCATTTCCACTAAAACTTTATAAATATAATGCACATGAAACATTAATAAGATGGAATTACTAAAATCAACACCTGTGCATTAATTTATCCAAAAATTAGTATAATACACCATATAGATGCGGTGCCTAAACAGGTATTACGTATCATATATCAATAGAACGAGAACATTACTAAACCAGGACGAAGAGGCCCACCTATAACACGCAATACTGCGTCATACTGAGCAAGAACTTCTAACTTACAAGAAAATTCTTTTTATAAAAATACCAAAGTGAAATTATTACGCTAATTTACGAACGAGAAATACTCTTTATTTCCCTGAAACAAATCCTAAAACCAATTAATACCGTGTTATGTATGCTATGTACTAACGCTGACAGTACTGAGGCTCTAATGACGCAAGCACTAATGATCTATAGTCAACGTACTTACATCACTTTTCGTCATGGCCATTTCATTCCTAAGTCCTCCCATCACACTACGAACATTTGTGGTTGATAAGGGATCCCAAACCACCAAATGGAAGGCGTTACTGTTCGAAAGAACCAAGCTGTTGCAAGTCGAGTAACTCCTAGAGGCCTAGCAAAGTGTTTACTGACTCCACGAGGTTAAATCGTCTCAACATATCAGACATCCTTATGAATGGCCTTTGGCCAAAACTATATTTGCCGTTAGCATCAGAGCACTGAGGGATCTGTTCTATATGCGAGAGGGACGGTGAGCTGGAGATGGAAAATGGGCGACTTTCCAGCCAATTTGCTCTCTGTATTTGTTCCAGCGGCACAAGTCAGCATCTAAGGACTGTAGTTTAACGCGTCTGATTTTGTATGAATGAAGCTCGGCGCCAGCAAGCTAATGAGTCAGAAGGAGCTCGAAATTATTTGAGATTTGTCAGAGCGCAGCGAACAAAGAAGGCCGAAGACAGCTTGTTGCCCGAGGTACAAAGTTTTGAATTAGAAGTGGCTTATTGACAACCTCAAACAACCTGCTGAAATTAGCACACAGCCGAACTTGTGGGATGAGACTTCCTTGCAAAAGTTCTTTTGTTTCATCACGTTAATGAATCACTGTTGAAAACAAGAAATATGCAAAGCCTGGAACTTTGTATCATAAGGTTCCGAGAACAGAGTTAAATTTTCTTGGATAGAAAAAACGGGTTTCTTTAGACGCTAGCTCGTGGATTACGAAGATGCAAAAATTTTAATTTTTTTGTGGTAACTTTTTAGTACTTATTTTTAAAAAAGAAATCCAGCGATACAATACACATGGTAACACAAAAGTCCGTGAACATTTCGAAATTCAGTGCTTCGAGGAATAATGTAGGTGTAAAGGTAAAAATTGACGCACATGCTTGAAATGACACGGGGTTTTATTGAAACCAAAACAGTGCACAAAATGACCAAAAGATGGCGCTTCATAAGATACAAAAGAAATAATTAGCATAACATTTGATTTTTATGTGACGATATTCTTTATAAAGAATTCTCAGCTTGTCGGCTGCAATTTATCAACAATAGATGTAGTTGAGGGACAATGCCGTACAGAATATCAGTAGTTACGGTTACAAATTGGCGTCGGATGTTGTCTTTTAGCACCCCTATTGAATTCGGATGATCGCGGTAGACTCGCGACTTCCGGTACCTCCACAGCCAATAATCTCACAAACTGAGGTCTGGGGACCTGGGAGACCAAGTCTGATGGCAGTGGCAGCACGTGATCCTTACCGAAGAATGTGCGCAAGAGATCTTTCGCGAGTGTAGGAATACAGGATGGAGCGCCATCCCACGTGAAAGACGTACCTTCCACCAAGCGTTTATCAGACAGGCTAGGGATGATTCGACACATCGGCGTGCGTCCCACTCGTCACGATTTTATAGACGATTCTTATACGGCATCACTGATGTGTCACTGTCCAGTACCTTGTGTTAACCGGGTTTTGCACTCGTTATTAATTGCAGTTAGACCCCGTGTCATTTCAGGCATGTGTGTCAGGTTTTACCTCTCTACCTCATTATTCCGTGAAGTAGTACGTTTTCAAACGTTAACAGACATTTCAGACATTTGGGTCACCCAATAATATATGAAATTTCGTCTGTTTTGTAGAACACTGTGCTCAAAATCCAGGGTCCACTCGCCGAAGGTCGAGCGAGCTGGGGAAATGGTTAAGACACTGAAATCGAATTCGAGAGGTCGACGGCTCAAATCCCCGTCCAGCTATCCATTGGTCTCCATTTACAACGATCTTGTCGCCAGGACGTGAAACCCCATTCCTTCTTCTTTGTTGTCTCACCAAAGATTTTTCATATGCGAAACAGCTACCAATACTGAGTGACTGAGCCCTGCAGTCGCACATTGAAAAACTCAGCATCACGTTGCTAACGTACACAACTATGCTTTCCACTAACTGCTCCTATCCACTACCATCTACATCTACATCTACATGAATACTCTGCAGATGACACGTACGTGCCTGGAAGAGGGTTCATCGAACCACCTTCACAGTAATTCTGTATTAATCCAATCTCGAAAAGCGCGCGGAAGAAATGAACATCTATAACTTTCCGTGCGAGCTCTGATTTCCGTTACTTTATTATGATGATCGTCTCTCCCTATGTAGGCCAAAGTCAACAAAATATTTTCGCATTAGGAGGAAAAAGTTGGTGATTGAAATTTCGTCGGAAGAATCCGCTGCAACGAAAAATGCTTTTGTTTTAATAATGTCCACCTCAAATCCTGTATCATGTCAGTGAACTCTCTCCCCTATTTCCCGATAGTAAAAAACGTGCTGCCCTCCTTTGAACTTTCTCGATGTGCTCCGGTAATCCTATCTGGCAGGAATTCCACACCACGCAGCAGTACTCCAAATGAGGACGGACAAGCGTAGTGTAGGCTGTTGTGTTGGCGGAGTGCACGCGTTTTAGCTCACGCGGGCTGGCGTGAGGTCTGGAACACGACAAGGAATTAGAATTCAGAAAGCGGACTTAATTAGTTTGATACTTAACTTTAATCCGTTAATGATGAACGTCGCTCTTGACGGTACATGATTCACAATATTATCTGTTAGTAACTGAATATGGCGCCTTGCTAGAGCGTAGCAAATGACGTAGCTGAAGGCTATACTAAACTGTCGTCTCGGCAAATGAGAGCGTATGTAATCAGTGAACCATCGCTAGCAAAGTCGGCTGTACAAATGGGGCGAGTGCTAGGGAGACTCTCTAGACTAGACCTGCCGTGTGGCGGCGATCGGTCTGCATCACTTATAGTGGCGACACGCGGGTCCGACGTATACTAACGGACCGCGGCCGATTTAAAGGCTACCAACTAGCAAGTGTGGTGTGATGATGATGATGTTTGGTTTGTGGGGCGCTCAACTGCGTGGTTATCAGCGCCCGTACAATTACCCAGTCTTTGCTCAGTCCAATTTCGCCACTTTCCTGGATGATGATGAAATGATGAGGACAACACAAACACCCAGTCATCTCGAGGCAGGTGAAAATCCCTGACCCCGCCGGGAATCGAACCCGGGACCCCGTGCTCGGGAAGCGAGAACGCTACCGCAAGACCACGAGCGGCGGACAAGTGTGGTGTCTGGCGGTGACACCACATAGACAGTCTCTTAAGTAGATCTGTTGCCTCATCTGAGAGTTCTACCAATAAGAGCCGGTCGCGGTGGTTTCGCGGATCTAGGCGCTCAGTCCGGAACCGCGCGACTGCTACGGTCGCAGGTTCGAATCCTGCCTCGGGCATTGATGTGTGTGATGTCCTTAGGTTAGATAGGTTTAACTAGTTCTAAGTTCTAGGGGACTGATGACCACAGCTGTTAAGTCCCATAGTGCTCAGAGCCATTTGAACCATCTACCAATAAGACACAGTCTTTGGTTTGCCTTCCCCGCAATATTTTCTATGTGTTCTTTCCAATTTAAGTTGTGGGTAATTGTAATTCCTAGATATTTAGTTGAATTTACGGCCTTTCGATTTGACTTATTCATCGTGTAACCAAAGTTTAACGGATTCCTTTCAGCACTCATGTGGATGACTTAACACTTTTCATTATTTAGGGTCAATTGCCAATTTTTTCAGCATAATAGATGTCTTTTGTAAATCGTTTTGCAATTCGTTGCCGCGTGGGGTAGCCGCGCGGTCTAGGGCACCTTGTCACGGTCCGTGCGGCTCCACCCGTCGGAGGTTCGAGTCCTCCCGCAGGCATGGGTGTGTGTGTTGTCCATAGTGTAGGTCAGTTTAAGTTAGATTAAGTAGTGCGTAGGCTTAGGGACCGATGACCTCAGCAGTTTGGTCCCATAAGACCTTACCACAAATTTCCAAAAATTGCAATTTGTTTTGATCTTCTGATGACTACTGGACGATAAGCGACAGCATCATCTACAAACAACCTAAGACGGCTGCTCAGATCGTCTCCTAAATCTTTTGTATAGATACGGAACGGTAGAGGGCCTATAACAGTGACTTGGGGAACGACATTTGGCGTTCCCTCATTTACAGCCACTTCGTATCTGAAAAAAAAACGTTTATCAAAGCTTTGTTGTCGAAAGAGCGTTAGGCATTAACTTTTTTTTTTTTTGTAATGGCTCTGAGCACTATGGGACTTAACATCTATGGTCATCAGTCCCCTAGAACTTAGAACTACTTAAACCTAACTAACCTAAGGACAGCACACAACACCCAGCCATCACGAGGCAGAGAAAATCCCTGACCCTGCCGGGAATCGAACCCGGGAACCCGGGCGCGGGAAGCGAGAACGCTACCGCACGACCACGAGATGCGGGCTCATTAACTATTAAAAAGCACAAGTGGCTATTTAACGCTCAATCAGAATGCCTGGTATCTGTGTAGTCATAGATAGCCACGTAGTATTTAAATATTCGTTTTATGTTTTGTGCGCTACTTCCAAGTACTAAAGTTTTGTCGTGAGCATTTCGAGGAAAATGAATTACGAAAATTTACTTAATGTATGTAATGCTGTTTTTTTGGATACAAATATCTATATCTCTTCTTAGGAAAGTGTATTTAATTTTATGTATTAGTCAAACGTATTTCATCTCATTATCATTAGTGATCTACAATGGAAATGATTGTTTTAGCTACTTGCCATCTACAAATAATTTTTGGTCCGTTTGGTTTAAATATGTAGTGTTTCATAGCAGCAGTCGTGGGCGTGGCATGTCTCTTGTGGATTAGCACCCCTCGTGGGTTTACACGTGTGGCCAGACGCGGGCCGAATAGAACCGGATGCGTCGTAAGCCCGGCAGCGGACCACGAAATGAGACGTCAGCGCAGAAGATAGCCGTTTCATCCGAATGTCAGTGACGGCGTTGTCTACAGTGTTGGCCCAGCGTTACAAGTGTGTCATTTTCAGCCTCTACCGGAACAGAATGGGTAGCTACGTATTCAGACTTTCAATTCTGAGAACTGGGTCTTGTTTTTTTTTCTCTTTTTTTAAAGTATGCTTTCGCGGTATATTAGGTATCATAAAAAAGTTTTGACACTTAATATTATTCGACATTTATGTGAGTCTCGCCAGTCAAACATGGTTGTGACAGTCCTCAATTCTCGTCTGTGCATACGCTCTCATTTTTGTGATAGTGACACCAGAAATAAATCCCACACATCGTACCAGCATTCTCAGTAACATCGTTTTCAAAACAATGTGTTCCGCGAAAGGTTTCTCTGTAGGCTACGAAGGAATCAAAGCTTGCCACCTATTTTACTCAATACTGAACTCTTGTAACCGTTCCTGATGAGAATCCTCAGGTATTATTAGCCGTAATTACGCGATTTCGTTGAAATGCACAAAGTTCGTATAGATTTAGAGCTACTCGCGAGACTTTGTAATTTGGCGACGGTGACTTTCTGCCCTCTGTAACATTCTGCATTCTGGTGTGAAAACATCCTTTCACAGTCGCAAATGTTCTTAGGTACAGCACGCAAAAGTATTTAGCAGACCAGAGTGGCGTAATAAATAACTTAACTACTATAAATATTATTCATAAAAATAAGAAACACTGAATACACCATTTTAAAGGCACCCATGACTCTCTAGAGATCGTATGTGAGTGGAAATTTGTATTTAGTGCGCTCTTCCATTTCAGAATCTGTGCTGGTTACTATGTCGAGCTTAGTTTCTGTCCAGCCAAGTCTTATCTTACAAAACTGAGGTACAAAACGAGAAGAATTGTGGGTGGTCGCAGTTCAGTGCATTCTTCTCGCCAAATCGACAGGAAGAGATGGATATGCAATAAAATACGTTGAATGTCGAACTAATTCTTCTGCAGATTCCTGTTTGAACCAGTCAGAAAATTCATCACGGCTGTCGATTAAATAAACGGCTTAATCACTTCCTTCAATAACTTCTTTTCGCCTATTCCTGCTCTGTATACCGAAACATGAAGACTTACTTCCCTACCAGAAAATCGCGGTCTGCAACTAAGATTTCGTGGTCCTACAAAAGCAAATCAGATGTTGGATCTTTAAGTTAACTCTAACACTGCCAAGGCATTTTCCATAACGCTCGTTACCAAGGGAGGGGTTGTACTTTATGCCCGCCCTAAAATAAAAATAAAACTAAATTCGTTAATTGTTGTTGAATTATATTAACACGTAGACTACTATTTAAAGAAGTACTAACGTGTAAGTAGGGTCCAGAACCCGAAAATATCTTTTAGCACACTCTTTGCAGTATCAACGCACTTTCAATAACTTGTTCTACCAACTCTACGACGACCACCACAAAATTTTACAGATGCGAATTTCGTTAATTTTTTTTCTGTTATTCTCAACATACTTTTTAGATACTGATGTGTAAGTAAGGCAACGCGAAGGAAGACAACAAATAACGAAATTTTACTTATTGCGCGTACACAGTTAAGTGGGAGGAATACGTGGTTTTTGAGCTAAGTTTAACGAAACAATTTAAAATATACGAGTATATGGACTCCGGTGGAAGTATTCATTAAAAATAATAACTATTTTTTTCAAAATTTTAAAATATAAACTGACTAGATTGCAATATTTTCAAAAGTTGTGCATAAAGTAACACCATCTTCCCACCCCCACCTCCTACACCTTCCCACCCCCTCCCCTCCCCCCTCCGGCCTTAATATTGCGAAGGTTAACCACCACGGAGAGTGTTAGTGTTTGGTGAGAAATTAGACATTTGACCTCTGTCTGCGAAATACGTTGATGCTAGCGTTAAATCCAAACAAATTGGAAGTCCTTTACCTATGTCACTTTTTCAAGGTAACTGTAACTACTCTCGCTTCTCCCTCGCTTTCGACGCCAACAGTGCAACGATTAAAGGTAAAATCCTCGTTAGGAACACAAGGAAAAAAATGTTCTGGTTCTTACTACGGCGTAAATTACTGAATTAGGCAGATATGAACTTTTATTCCTCCACCGACTCATAACTTGATATATCAAGTCTCTGCAGTTCTGCAAACAAGCTAAGATCCTTGTCTCCACTTTTCATAAACTGGAACTGAGTTTTCATTGCTATTACTGCACGGTATTCCGAATAATGTGTTCCACTACACTAAAGTAGCGAAGTATTGCCGCTAGTTGTTCCGTAACGTGTTTTCCTTCTGAGCTATTTGATATAGTGAAAGCAAACAACGGAATCTTTGTGCTCGAAGACATTAGCTGAGGGCGGCCACCTATCATCCGACCATTAATTCCGGAGCTTAGCGATGGCTAGCTGTCAGGGCGGCGGAGCAGTGGGAACGGCATGATATACGGCTCAGCAGGCTGCAGAAAGGAGCCCCACCAAGATTTACGACAGTGTTTTGCGGCGCAGACCAGGTGGGCGAGACCGACCCAGGCTCCAATTAGGAAGCTGAGCGACGCCCCGTGAAAAATCCCAGAAACACCGTGCTTAAACGCGTTGTGATTTCCGATTCGTTTCCGCTGATGCTTCCTTCGAACTTGCTGAGACGCGACCCATTCGGGTAAATACTACACGAGTTGCAACAAGCGGATAAGTGAGAAAACGTAATGAACGTGAGCCGGCCAGTCAAAGTAGAGTCAGAGCTGGCCGAAGGTAGGTCAGAGTTCAACGTCCAGTCGACGTCGAGGTCATCACTGCACGAACACAATCCCAGACTGGACAAGAATGTAGCAAGAAATCAGTTGCACTTTTAATTAAGGAACTATCCCAGCATTTACCCCTAGATAAACAATGAGATCTCTGGCTCAGATGACGATCTTATCTCAAGCTCACTCATAAGGACTTACACACTTGTGCTAGTTACAATCAAGATCACTCCCCACTCCCCGCCCCACAGGCAACCAACGGCAATTGATCAAGGGCGAACAGGGGAACATACCCCACTCCCTTTCCCCTTTCCGGCCGGTGTGGCCGTGCGGTTAAAGGCGCTTCAGTCTGGAACCGCGTGACCGCTACGGTCGCAGGTTCGAATCCTGCCTCGGGCATGGATGTGTGTGATGTCCTTAGGTTAGTTAGGTTTAAGTAGTTCTAAGTTCTAGGGGACTTATGACCACAGATGTTGAGTCCCATAGTGCTCAGAGCCATTTGAACCATTTTAACCTTTCCCCTTTCCCAGTGCCCGCTCCCCTGGGCCAATAAAATTCTAGCACACTCTCCCCCCTCCTATTTTTATAACTAGAGCCCTTGAGTGACTTGGTTCATTCTTGAGCTGTACACCACATTGATAGGATCAGGATATGAATATTTGTTAACACTAAATTAAATTTAATATTACGTGAATTCCGTCATTCCGGGTGCCAACAGAGACCAACCGCCACCTTCAGGCGCACATGTAAGTCCTCTTAATTCCATTTCCTACAACATTTTTACCATTTTCCGTATTTTTCATATTTTCCACAATTTAACTATTTTTACGTATTTTTCACATTTTTACATTTTACATATTATTCCTCAATTTTCTCATTATTCCAGTTACGTGTATTTTGTCCCACTGCTGCCGACATTGAGTCAACATCGTGTCGCATCATGTCGCATCTCGTCGACGTTATGATACTCTCTGCTAGTCACAGTGCATCATATACCTAAAAGCATCTAAACGATGTGAATTATTTATCACTGCTAAGCCATCCCTACATTACTAGTGTATGTGAGTGAGCGTGTGTGTGTGTGTGTGTGTGTGTGTGTGTGAGAGAGAGAGAGAGAGAGAGAGAGAGAGAGAGAGAGGGAGGGAGGGGGTGGGGGGAGAGACGTCATAATGCATGTGTTAAAAAACTATCACATTCCCTTACTGTCAGAAATGATGAAATCGTGACACATTCTTCAAAATTATTGATGTCATTTCAAATTGTATAAGCGTTGCAATTTTACTGATTTCCAACCAAAGATACTGTATGTACAAGAATAACAAGATAGCAGTCTGGTCAGAATAGGTGGAGATAGCTGTCATGTATATGTGATATACGCCTGCTTGTGTGATTTTGTGTGTGTTTTCCTTTCTTTTATGAATAAGGCTTTGTCCGAAAGCTCAGTGTGTAACTGTATTTTCGTTGTGTCGGTCTAAAACTCGACGTGTCCTGTTTACGGTGATTAACATTCATAATAAAATTTTAAGGATATAAAGAACAGAATAGTATTATTTCCAATTTGCATTTAATGGCACAACACTGCATATCCTTATCATCTGTAGACTACGTTGTTTAATCTCGGCAGAGACTGTTTTTGTGAAACCATGGAAAATATTAGACATTTAGCGCCCCAAAAAAGTGACGCTTTTGCTACAGCTTATAAAGATAGCAGATCAGTACTGTATCGTCTCTTTCATCATAAACCTCTAGCAACGTTTTGCGTGTTTAGAGAAATTTCGCGAGAGGATATTTATAAACTAGCGATGGTAAAACATTCAGCCGCTTATATTGCACTGAAACAATAACTTCCACTCAGCAGAAATTAATTGTAAAACGTGGTGGGACGCCCGTCTATAGACGGTTAATCAGTAGGTGTTAAGACACGTTCTGGAGATTATCCTAAACTTCTTTCAGTTGATACTGTTGGTCAATGAACAGCAACGCCAGGAAAGACTACAAAGAATGAAATTTTAATTATTGCGCTAGCACAGTAACGTAGGAAGAATAGATTATTAAATTCGTTGATGAGGTGACGGTATAAAGAGTGTGAAATTTAGAGCCAGAAAGACCACCACAGACAGAAGCAATGGCTCGAACCCATCTGCGTATCGAGCCTGACTGAGCTTCGACGGAGGATACGGGCAACGCATTACATGCAACTTCAACTCTGCAACTCTAAATGGTTCAAATGGCTCTGAGCACTATGGGACTTAACACCTATGGTCATCAGTCCCCTAGAACTTAGAAGTACTTAAACCTAACTAACCTAAGGACATCACACAACACCTAGTCATCACGAGTCCTAACCCCGCCGGGAATCTAACCCGGGAACCCGGGCGTGGGAAGCGAGAACGCTACCGCACGACCACGAGCTGCGGACCCTGCAACTCTATGCAAGAGCTAATCAATTACTATACTGGCTGGCGACCCTCTCTGCAATCCATGGTCGGATGTTTTCAGTGAGAGATAAATCTGGAAGACGTTCCTCACACGTCAACAGTCTTAAACCTTGAAGGGTTAGGAAATCACGGGCAACATACGCTCCTGCATTATCTCGATGAATGATAACGTCACGGAGACTTCGGGGATAGGGCGCAACCATTGACTTTCCACATCTGGAGTGTAACGCTGATGTACAAGTCCCAGCTATGGGAACCAGAGGTGACAGTGTAGTGTACTACACTACTGGCCATTAAAATTGCTACACCACGAAGATGAGGTGCTACAGATGCGAAATTTAGCCGACACGAAGAAGATGGTGTGATACGCAAATGATTAACTTTTCAGAGCATTCACACAAGGTTGGCGCCGGAGGCGACACCTACAACGTGTTGACATGAGGAAAGTTTCCAACCGATTTCTCATACACAAACAGCAGATGACCGGCGTTGCATGGTGAAACGTTGTTGTGATGCCTCGTGTAAGGAGGAGAAATGCGTACCATCACGTTACCGACTTTGATAAAGGTCGGATTGTAGCCTATCGCGATTGCGGTTTATCGTATCGCGGCATTGATGCTCGCGTTGGTCGAGATCCAATACCTGTTAGCAGAATATGGCTTCGGTGGGTTCAGGAGGGTAATACGGAACGCCGTGCTGGATCCCATCGGCCTCGTATCACTAGCAGTCGAGATGACAGGCATCTCATCCACATGGCTGTAACGGATCGTGCAGCCACGTCTCGATCCCTGAGTCAACAGATGGGGACGTTTGCAAGACAACAACCATCTGCACGAACAGTTCGACGACGTTTGCAGTAGCATGGACCATCAGCTCGGAGACCATGGCTGCGGTTATCCTTGACGCTTCATCACAGACAGGAGCGACTGCGATGGTGTACTCAACGACGAACCTGGGTGCACGAATGGCAAAACGTCATTTTTTGGATGTATCCAGGTTCTGTTTACAGCATCATGATGGTCGCATCCCTGTTTGGCGACATCGCGGTGAATGCACATTGGAAGCGTGTATTCGTCATCGCCATACTGGTGTATCACCCGGCGTGATGGTATGGGGTGCCATTGGTTACACATCTCGGTCACCTCTTGTTCGTATTGACGGGACTTTGAACAATGGACGTTACATTTCAGGTGTGTTACGACCCGTGACTCTACCCTTCATTCGATTCCTGCGAAATCCTACATTTCAGCAGGATAATGCACGACCGCGTGTTGCCGGTCCTGTACGGGCCTTTCTGGATACAGAAAATGTTGGACTGCTGCCCTGGCCAGCACATTCTCCAGATCTCTCACCAATTGAAAACGTCTGGTCAATGGTGGCGGAGCAACTGGCTCGTCTTGTTGAACAATGGTATCGTGTTGAAGCTGCATGGGCAGCTGTACCTGTACACGCCATCCAAGCTCTGTTTGACTCAATGCCCAGGCGTATCAAGGCCATTATTACGGCCAGGGGTTCTGGGTACTGATTTCTCAGGATCTATGCGCCCAAATTGCGTGAAAATGTAATCACATGTCAGTTCTAGTATAATATATTTGTCCAATGAATACCCGTTTATCATCTACATTTCTTCTTGGTGTAGCAATTTTAATGGCCAGTAGTGTAAATGGCATAGCATTCCATCGCGGAAGGGGCTGGACTCGTACGACAATGCCGAATGCACCCTGACAATGCTCGTTCTCCTCGGAGTCTCCACACACTGGTAATTGCATCGTAATGCTGCACACAGAACAGGAAATCATCTAAAAAGACTATCTCCCACTCCTGTCTCGAATGCTATTCTTAGCGCATCAGTACTGGCATGCCTCTCTGTTGGCGTGTCAATGGAAGCCGTAACAACAGTCGCCTCGTTGACTAATCGTGGTGCTCCAGATGTCGCACTGTCCGTGTGGATACTTGTCTTGCTGCGAACAAGCACATGTACTGACTCGTACGTAACGTGGTTGTAGACACCGTCGGATTAGTGGACCGCACGTCGGCGCTGAGTATGGCACCCCATAGTTTTCCATATGGCAGTCTCGACCAACGCAAGCAACAGTATCACGGAACGATGAACTACAGATTTTATAGGCACGAACCTGCCTCTGTCGAATTATGACGTGTGCTGATTGACGTTACTCCTCTCTTTCACGAATCATAAGATGAACTTCTCAAGCTGGCCTCTGTGGCCGAGCGGTTCTAGGCGCTTCAGTCCGGAACCGCGCTGTTGCTACGGTCGCAGGTTCGAATCCTCCCTCGGGCATGGATGTGTGTGATGTCCCTAGGTTAGTTAGGTTTAAGTAGTTCAAAGTCTAGGGGGCTGATGATCTCGCCGGCCGGTGTAGCCGTGCGGTCTAGGCGCTTCAGTCTGGAACCGCGTGACCGCTCCGGTCGCTGGTTCGAATCCTGCCTCGGGCATGAGTGTGTGTTGTTCTTAGTGTAAGTTAGTTTAAGTTAGTTTAAATAGTATGTAAGTCTAGGGACCGGTGCCCTCAGCAGTTTCACACACATTTGAACATTTGAGAAACCCGCTGCGCAATCTTTTCTTATACGCTTAAATAGCTTATGGTCAGCTGCTTCGCTCGCGTATACAGTATGTTATGCTCAAATTCTTTTGTGTGTGTGTTTGTGCGTGTGTTTCTGAAATCGAATTTTTATGTTGTCACGCCCATTGCGCATGTGTAAATCTACACACTGTAACAGAGTTAGTGATCCTTTACATGGCTTCAAGTCTTTGCATAATTAAAGTGTTTCAACGCGTGCAATTTAATTTTACATAGCCAATGAAATGAAACGATCCTATGGCATTGTTTTTCAGTAATTTTCGGGTTTGCAGCCGGATCCCATCAACGTTCTGCCACGATATTTCGGCCCAGAGACGTCCGGCCATCCTCAGGTGAGTTGAACAAGTAATGAAGAGACCCGATATAGTCATGGTATTTATTCCGAATTCCGCGCATGCTAATCGTACTGGCGGTTTACGGCGCATGCGTTAGGAGGTGATGTGCGCGAGGCAACCCAGTTATGTGTGCTACCCTCAGTGGTGAAGTAAGAACAATCTAATCGTTGAGTATCGAGTGAGCATGTCGATCCCGTTGTGACCGCATAATTTTAATAATTGGATTTCAGCTTCTATCCATCTGAAAGCCGTTATCACGATTCATTAAATTATCAGTAACACGTATTTCCACGGATTTTTTAACTACAGATTCCCAGAAGCTGGAAACCGGTCGTAAGATTTTGGTATTATTGTATTAGATTGAATGTCCAATGGAAATGCAGTGTTCTGCTACTGCTGATTTGAAAAGTTGCCGCAGACGGGTATGTCTTTCGTGTTTTGATAATTTAATGAATCGTGATAACGGCTTTCAGCTGAATAAAAATTGGAATCCAATTATTAAAATTATGCGGTTACAACGGAATCGACATGCTCAGTCCATACTTAGCGATTAGTTTGTTCTTACTTCACCACTGAGGGCAGCAGACACAACTTGGCTGCCTCGCGCATGTCACCTCCTAACGCACACTCCGTAAACCACCAGTACGATTCGCCTGCGCGTAACTCGATATAAATACCAAGACTGTATCAGGACTCTTCAGTACTTTATCTACTCACCTGAGGATGGCCTGACGTTTCTGGGTCGAAATATCGTGGTGGAATGTAGATGGGATCCTGCTGCAAACCCGGAAATTAATGGGAGAAGAAATACGCCGGAAAAATTATTTTTAGCCGGGAGGCAAGTCTTATATCATGTGACGCCACATTGGGCGACTTGCACGTCGATGATAATGAGAGGATGTTGAGGACAACACAACACCCAGTCCACGGGCGGAGAAAATCTCCAGCCCGGCCGGGTATCGAACCCGTTCTCGCTGCATGGGAGGCAAGCACGCGGACACATATCCAGTTAAAAGAAGAAAGGGAGAATTTGGATACGTGGTTCTACAGTTAAATAGCACCAGTCTTACACCCGGTACTGAATTCTCTCACCTCCAACGGATATGGAATTTAAATGTGGTATCCATTTTGTCGTTAGTAATGGTTAGTTTGCGTAGTAATTACAGCAAAAATAATTTTGTAAACATATATTAGACCTGCTGAAAAATTGATGTATTGAAGATAAGTTTTTTTTCTATGAAATTCTTCTACAGCCGATCTGTCGTGGTGACCGTTAAATAGCTTTCTTTGATTTATTTCACAAACTGCAGCACCTTCTAAACTTTTCACGGTAATTAAGGCCATAGAAGAATGGTATTTTCCGAACGCCCTTCTGACCTAAAAGCGATTCTGCTTTCATAACAACTAATTTGTACAAAACATTTCATTCAGTATTTCACACTCTTAGACCTTAAATTCCCAAAAACACTGAAACAAGTATTTTTTTATTTCTAATCAAGAAGTAAAATACCAGTTTTCATAGATGTAGCTCTAAAAGTGTTTTAGTAGTTTATTTTCAAGAATAACTTCACCCACGATTTCACCCCCTTAGTGGCTGAATTTCCAAAACTCTGAAAAACTTATTTTTTTGTTTTCTAAAACCAAATACCAGTTTTCATAGTTCTAGCTTAAAAATTGCTATTTCATATCCTTAGGGTTGGGGATGGAATGTCCATAAATTCCTTCTTAAGTGATACCTACAGTATAAGATCAACAACCCCTCCAGGTTTCTATCCTTAGCGGTTTGAGCTGGGCGATGAGGAATCAGTGAATCAGTCAGGATATATCCTTTTATACTTAGGGATGTAGCTGGCGGCACCCTCATTTGCTTTTCGATTTTGCATCGAAATGCTAATGCTTTGCATCTCCAAGCATGTAATACACTTCGCGCCAATGTGACGTCTGATGTAATTTTAATGACTTTCAGTGTAGTGACGGCCGCTGTGGCCGAGCGATTCTAGGCTCTTCAGTCCGGAACCGAGCTGCTGCTACGGTCGCAGGTTCGAATCCTGCCTCGGG
Organism: Schistocerca cancellata; assembly: GCF_023864275.1. Lineage (NCBI taxonomy): Eukaryota > Metazoa > Arthropoda > Insecta > Orthoptera > Acrididae > Schistocerca > Schistocerca cancellata. Next base: position 815,444,535 of record NC_064629.1, on the reverse strand, counting down.
CATGGATGTGTGTGATACCATTAGGTTTAAGTAGTTCTAAGTCTAGATGACTGGTGGCCTCAGATGTTAAGTCCCATAGTGCTCAGAGCCATTTGAACGATTTTGAGTGTAGTACTTTTGCGCCTTGGCGAGGCAAGTGAGTCTCGTACAAGCATAACAGAGGTGAGCGTGAGGGATGACACTACTTGAGATTCCTCTCATGTTGCGGCCGTCAGTGTGACCTTTCATTTCGCAGCAGAAATGCCAACGACGCTCCTTTACAAAACTGGACGTTGACGATTACACCAAATGAAGATATCTCCCAAAGTCTGGACACAGGAGCGTAAACGGGCACTGTACCAATCGAGATTATGTTGCGTCTTGGGACTGATGACCACGAATGTTAAGTCCCATAGTGCTCAGAGCCATTGTTGCGTCTTTTGTCATGGATCACTTAGAAAGCATATAGTGGCGATGCCATAAAAAACGCAGAGCTATCTCTGTTTTGTTAGCCATAGCGTTGTTATTCAATAATTACTTGTCGTATATTACACATGTAATAGTACATAGCACAATCTTCTAGTAACAGATGTATCGTAAATCTGCCTATTGTAGCAAATATCATGGACTCGCATGAGTAGCACAGGATAGTGTCTTCTAATGTTGAGAATAAACCGATGGGAAACACAGTAGTTTGAGCATTATATGTAGAATAACAAGCCGGCGTACAGGACAAGACTAGATGCTCTTTCCGAGGCAGCTCCTTCAGCAAGGGTGTATCAAGATCAGACTGATATCTCTCTACCGCTATGTTTTACAGATCATTTTTATCGGTCATTTGTACATAATAAATTGAAGCGCCAAAGAAACTGGTATAGACAAGCGTGTTCAAATACAGTCAGAATACGGCGCTGCGGTCGGCAACTCCTATGTAAGACAACAAGTGTCTGGCGCAGTTTCTACATCGGTTGCTGCTGCTACAATGGCAGGTTATCAAGATTTAAGTGACTTTGGACGTGGTGTAATGGCGCACGAGCGATGGGACACAGCATCTCCGAGGTAGCGATGAAGTGGGGATTTTCCTGTACGACCATTTCACGAGTGTACCGTGAATATCAGGAATCGGCGAAACATCAAATCTCTGACATCGCTGTAGCTATAAAAGGACCTACAAGAACGGGAGCAACGATGATTGAAGAGACTCGTTCAACGTGACAGAAGTGCAACCCTTCCGGAAATTGCTGCAGATTTCAATACTGGGCCATCAACAAGTCTCAGCGTGCGAACCATTGAACCGAAAATCATCGATATGGGCTTCCAGAGACGAAGGCCCACTCGTGTACCCTTGATGACTGCACTACACAAGGCCTTACGCCTCGCCTGGACCCGTCAACACCGACATTGGACTGTTGATGCCTGGAAACATGTTGCCTGGTTGGACAAGTCTCGTTTCAAATTGTATCGAGAGGATAGACGTGTACGGGTATGGAGACAAGCTCATGAATTCATGGATCCTGCATGTCAGCAGGGGACTGTTCAATCTGATGGAGGCTCTGTAATGGTGTGGGGCGTGTGCATATGGAGTAATATGAAACCCCTGATACGTCTACATACGATTCTGACAGCTGACACGTACTTAAGCATCCTGTGTGACAACCTGCATCCATTCATGTGCATTGCTCATTCCGACGGCTTTGGGCAATTCCAGCGGGACAATGCGACACCCCACACGTCCAGAATTGCTACAGAGTGGCTCCGGATACACTCTTCTGAGTTTAAACACTTCCGCTGGCCACCAAACTCCCCAGACATGAACATTATTGAGCATATCTGGGAAGCCTTGCAACGTGCTGTTGAGAAGAGATCTCCACTCCCTCGCACTCATACGGATTTATGGACAGCCCTGCAGGATTCATGGTGTCAATTCCTTCCAGCACTACTTCAGACATAGTTGAGTCCATGTCACATCGTGTTGCGGCACTTATGCGTGCTGGCGGGGGCTCTACACGATATTAGGCAGGTGTACCAGTTTCTTTGGCTCATCAGTGTAGTATTTCATATTAATCATTTCGGTAAGTTCCGTTGTTCTACAACACTTAGGGTGGTGTGTGGTCTAGTCCTACTAATCGTAAGCGTAGTTTTCAGTTCTGTGTAATTTTGCTTATCCCTTATTTTCTGACATGCAGTTTCAAACTGCTGTTAAACGCTGCACTTCTGAAACAACATAACGCACCCATAGTAAGACCAATAACAATAATGTATATATAATCTTACAATTCGCTGTTTTAATCAAGGAACGGACAGCAGTGTTACGGCGCAAATTATACTACAGGAACTTCAGTCTTAGTATTTTAATTTTCACTTTTATCCTATTAAATTACTCTCAATTTTATAAGGAATATTTCACAATTTATAGAAAGTGCTTAAGAAAAATCCTGAATATCAAGTTAAAATTCGACCGCGTAATTTGTGACTTAAATTTTGTACAGGTCTGTACGCTTAATGATATATTTTGCTGTGCAGAAGACTCGAGAATGATAACCGACTGATCATGGCTCTAACGAGGGACGAACATGAATAGCAGTTCTGCTTAAAATCTTACTCCTCGATTCCCCAGCATCCCTCTCCCCGCCCCCCAACCTAGTCACTCCTTTCCCCTCTCCTTCAGTCCTGAACTACTTGGGTGAACACAATGGCCAGTAACTAGTGATCACTTAGTTCACGAGAAGCACCTAACTTCGCAAGTTGTCATCGAGTCTTCTCACTCGAACTGCAACACCTCTTATGTTCTCCATCTCTCACTTTAGCAGTTCACTTGCTTTCACCGACAGAGGGAGGAGGCTGACTTAGGTTCTTCATTCTTCTAATCTGTTAGCACGATAGAATCTAAAGGTGTCTTATGTATTTGAGCGGTCTTATTAAAACTCGTTCTTCGTACAACAAAGTTAGATCCTCGATTTCTTATCTGTAGCAACAGCTTATGTGTTAACAAGACTACTTCTATAGGGAGACAGAATAACTGGAGTAATGACACCGTATTAATTAGTATTTAATACTGTACGGGTGAGTTCTTTCTTTGGAGGGTATGGTGGGAATTTCTACGCCAACTGTCTCATAGTATACCAACTGTCATCTTTCTGCATTTGTGCTTTGTACATGCTGATAGCATTGAATTGTTAAAACCTGTTTGGTAACAAATTGGTAAAATGCTACTATTCAGGTCCATACAAGCTGTGGTTAAGTAGGCCTACACCGAGATGGTCGAACAGGGATGAACACGTCTATATGTAAGAAAGAAAGAAACTTGAATTAAGCAAATATGGACAATAATTCGTAAAACATACTTAATCAGAACAGAAAGAAACTGGGGGTGGTAAACGTCACAATAAATTATAGCATCTCTGCACTAATTGTATCAAACTTAACTGCTCCTCTGATGACGGGTATTACCTCTGTTGTAGAGGTAATTTTCGCTATGACTGGAGCCTATGCTTTACAGAATAGTGAAAAAGTCTGTTGCACTTGTTTTGTTCAAAGGTAATGTCGAGCTGCGGTGTTTTAACTTTACAGCGCTTTACTAGATATCGTGATTATGTCGCAGGGGCTATGCCATTCACTGGCGGATTAGCTCATACAGTTTCTTCCGATCTGAACATGTACAGCTTAAGATGTAATCTGAAGGTTTTTCACTTTGATATTTTTCCATCCTCACAAAGCATCTCAAGCGTTAAACGAAATTCTAAAATAATTCGTTGCTTGTCACCAAGCCTCCTAGTTACATACGTTATTGTTATAAGTATTGTGACTGTTATTTATGTATGTTTTGCGCTATTTTAAGTCAAAATTATAAAAATGCACCATCCCTCTCTCTGGTTGAACAGAAAGTGAAGGGAAAATCATTATAAGGCACTGACTTTGCAATCGAGAACACCTTGTTTAAATTATGTCGTACTGTTTACCGTGACTTCCTTAAACAATATTATAGGCGCATTACAGATTGACTGTTTCCATAATTCTGTCCGTATCCACTCCTTCTCTTATATGGTCAAGTGATTCTGCACTGCCGATGTCGACACCGACACGTCCAACAGTAACAAAAGAGGGAAAGCCATTTTCCGGGAATTCAAACGCATACGCGAGTTTGCTCCAAGAGGCCTTTAGGATAGTGAAATGCACTTTGTTTGTATGAAGTAAGTTACATGAGAGACAACTTGCCAACATCATATGCCACGTTTAATTCGACTTAAATTAAAAATTGTTTATCTAATAACGAGCCTTTAGTCTCTGAACTGACTGATATATTCGTGGCCGGCCGGTGTGGCCGAGCGGTTTCAAGCGCTACAGTCTAGAACCGCGTGACCGCTACGGTCGCAGGTTCGAATTCTGCCTCGGGCATGGATGTGTGTGATGTCCTTAGGTTAGTTAGGTTTAAGTAGTTCTAAGTTCTATGGGACTGATGACCTTAGAAGTTAAGTCCCATAGTGCTCAGAGCCATTTGAACCATTTTTGATATATTCGTAATAGACTTTTTGATCATCACCATTTACTTTTAACGAACAGAATAAATTTTCACGTCTGGAAAAAAACGACTTACGTTGATCAGAGTTAAATAAGAGAGGTGGCCAAATAAATTTAGGTCGATCGAAATTTACAGTTCCATACACACACGCTAATTCGTTTTATAAAGTACTATTAACAAGTTTTTTCGGCTAATATCGGGTACCAGCAAACACCCCAGTTGTCAGATACGTCGGTCAAGTTACCACCTGTCTTATTTCTTTGATTCATATTTTTCCACAGTACATCTCGTTTTAGAATTCACGTATTTACTGCTACATACATTAGGTTGATTACACAAAGCTACCGATTTCAGCTTCTATTTCGAGCAGAAGCAGGAGAAAATGGAGCAGGAGGATTAAGAGGCGTTTGTTTTTAAATGCTTGTCAGCATAGTTTTCAGGGAGAGATGGGCTTGGACACGTGTTCGAGAGAAGTATGGCTTAAAACCCCGTCAGGCCGTTTTGACTGGTTTCCCATAACTTTCTGAAATCAATACAGGCGAATACCGTAACGGTTCGCGATATGAGGCCACGGCTGATCCCGCTCGGCATCTTTGTGCGCCTCAGGTAAATCTCCCTCTACAGAGGCCTGAATGTCAACGAGACTGTACGACTATAGGGGGCGATCAGAAAATTTCCGTTCGAAGGCCATACAGTACAGAATCGGTATGCCAATCAGCAAAATCTCCATGAGTATTGAGGCAATCACCAGGTTGAAGGTATCAGTTTGGCATACACAGTGGCCGCGCGGAGTGGTCGCGCGTTTAGAGGCGCCATGTCACTGACTGCGCGGCCCCTCCCACCGGAGGTTCGAGTCCACCCTCGGGCATGGGTGTGTGTATCGTTCTTAGCATAGGTTAGTTTAAGTAATGTGTAAGTCTAGAGACCGACGACCTCTGCAGTTTGGTCCCTTAAGAACTCACCGAGCGGGGTGGCGCAGTGGTTAGACACTGGACTCGCATTCGGGAGGACGACGGTTCAATCCCGCGTCCGGCCATCCTGATTTAGGTTTTCCGTGATTTCCCTAAATCGCTCCAGGCAAATGCCGGGATGGTTCCTCTGAAAGGGCACGGCCGACTTCCTTCCCAATCCTTCCCTAATCCGATGAGAATGATGACCACGTAGTCTGGTCTCCTTCCCCAAACCAACCAACCAACCAACCTTAAGAACTCACACACATTTGAACATTTCATTTTGAAGACACAGTGTCCTGTTGCATAAACAAATCTGTGACTTCCTGCTGCACATTCTCGTCCGATGGGTATAGTCGACCATTCAAGGCCTTTTTTAAGGGACCAAAGGGGTGATAATCGCATAGGGAGAAATCGAAACTGCAAGGTAGATGCTCAGCTCACTCTCACGTGGGTTGGCGTAACTTCTGCGATAAAGGGGTGTGCGTTATCCTGGAGCAGCAGCACCTGTGGGGCACCAATCCGAAACGGTGGTTTTCGATAGACTTCCCGCCCCCCACACGTCCGTCGTTCTCTGACAGATGTCTACTGGCATATGTCCTTTGACAGTCAAGAAAACAATAACTGCACGTTGGTCGTGCTTGGACACATTTGGTAACTCCGTCGCCATAGTTCACGTTTCCGCATTTTCCGAATGCACGTGGGAAAGGCACGAAAGCCAGACTAATCTGTTAGCTACATGCCGGTGCCTATATACCCGCATCGGAGTCGCGCTACGTTGCATGTACGTTGCTGCAAAGCCCTCAAACGTAAATTTTTTGATCGCCCTCTATACATCCAGTGGCCACTGTCTTCTCAGCTCTATCGCTACGCAACCTCTAAGAACTACACTCCTGGAAATTGAAATAAGAAGACCGTGAATTCATTGTCCCAGGAAGGGGAAACTTTATTGACACATTCCTGGGGTCAGATGCATCACATGATCACACTGACAGAACCACAGGCACATAGACACAGGCAACAGAGCATGCACAATGTCGGCACTAGTACAGTGTATACCCACCTTTCGCAGCAATGCAGGCTGCTATTCTCCCATGGAGACGATCGTAGAGATGCTGGATGTAGTCCTGTGGAACGGCTTGCCATGCCATTTCCACCTGGCGCCTCAGTTGGACCAGCGTTCGTGCTGGACGTGCAGACCGCGTGAGACGACGCTTCATCCAGTCCCAAACATGCTCAATGGGGGACAGATCCGGAGTTCTTGCTGGCCAGCGTAGTTGACTTACACCTTCTAGAGCACGTTGGGTGGCACGGGATACATGCGGACGTGCATTGTCCTGTTGGAACAGCAAGTTCCCTTGCCGGTCTAGGAATGGTAGAACGATGAGTTCGATGACGGTTTGGATGTACCGTGCACTATTCAGTGTCCCCTCGACGATCACCAGTGGTGTACGGCCAGTGTAGGAGATCGCTCCCCACACCATGATGCCGGGTGTTGGCCCTGTGTGCTTCGGTCGTATGCAGTCCTGATTGTGGCGCTCACCTGCACGGCGCCAAACACGCATACGACCATCATTGGCACCAAGGCAGAAGCGACTCTTATCGCTGAAGACGACACGTCACCATTCGTCCCTCCATTCACGCCTGTCGCGACACCACTGGAGGCGGGCTGCACGATGTTGGGGCGTGAGCGGAAGACGGCCTAACGGTGTGCGGGACGGTAGCCCAGCTTCATGGAGACGGTTGCGAATGGTCCTTGCCGATACCCCAGGAGCAACAGTGTCCCTAATTTGCTGGGAAGTGGCGGTGCGGTCCCCTACGGCACTGCGTAGGATCCTACGGTCTTGGCGTGCATCCGTGCGTCGCTGCGGTCCGGTCCCAGGTCGACGGGCACGTGCACCTTCCGCCGACCACTGGCGACAACATCGATATACTGTGAAGACCTCATGCCCCACGTGTTGAGCAATTTGGCGGTACGTCCACCCGGCCTCCCGCATGCCCACTATACGCCTTCGCTCAAAGTCCGTCAACTGCACATACGGTTCACGTCCACGCTGTCGCGGCATGCTACCAGTGTTAAAGACTGCGATGGAGCTCCGTATGCCACGGCAAACTGGCTGACACTGACGGCGGCGGTGCACAAATGCTGCGCAGCTAGCGCCATTCGACGGCCAACACCGCGGTTCCTGGTGTGTCCGCTGTGCCGTGCGTGTGATCATTGCTTGTACAGCCCTCTCGCAGTGTCCGGAGCAAGTATGGTGGGTCTGACACACCGGTGTCAATGTGTTCTTTTTTCCATTTCCAGGAGTGTATTATGAAAACTTACAGTATCGCAGTCGTCTGCGAATATAGCAATCCTTATTCGACTTGTTGGAAGTTGTAATGCGAGTATAAATTATTTACGATACATTGGAGAAGCAGCCTATCGATTTCTTGGATAGGTAGGGTAAATCGAGCTGACTGTGGGGTAGCTCAGCAACGGAATCTCCTTTAGATTCTTTACCGCTGATTTTCTTCGATTCCTTGCGTGATGCAGGTATCTTCAGTATCCGGCATCAAATGAGGAGCACATTGTCATTTTATGACGCCATTATCGATAAATCCAATTTCTAAATAAATGTTGAAATTAGGTTCACTTGTCTCATGCAGTAGTACGTTATCGTTAGAAGACCACACAATACAGAAATAAGAAACATGGAAATACAGGGCGAGACAGGAGGAAAGATACACGCTTCATATAGACGTATGCCCTATTCCGAATGGCTTCCGCGGTAGAACACATTTAATATCACTTTTGCACATTTTTCTAGAATAACTCGAAAACCAGCGAAAACGTGTTGCAGTATGAAATTATCATCATCATCATCATCATTTAAGACTGATTATGCCTTTCAGCGTTCAGTCTGGAGCATAGCCACCCTTATACAGTTCCTCCATGATCCCCTATTCAGTGCTAACATTGGTGCCTCTTCTGATGTTAAGCCTATTACTTCAAAATCATTCTTAACCGAATCCAGGTACCTTCTCCTCGGTCTGCCCCGACTCCTCCTACCCTCTACTGCTGAATCCATGAGTCTCTTGGGTAACCTTGCTTCTCTCATGCGTGTAACATTACACCACCATGTAAGCCTGTTCGCCCTGACTGCTACATCTGTAGAGTTCATTCCCAGTTTTTCTTTGATTTCCTCATTGTGGACACCCTCCTGCCATTGTTCCCATCTACTAGTACCTGCAATCATCCTAGCTACTTTCATATCCGTAACTTCAACCTTGTTGATAAGGTAACCTGAATCCACCCAGCTTTCGCTCCCATACAACAAAGTTGGTCGAAAGATTGAACGGTGCACAGATAACTTAGTCTTGGTACTGACTTCCTTCTTGCAGAAGAGAGTAGATCGTAGCTGAGCGCTCACTGCATTAGCTTTGCTACACCTCGCTTCCAGTTCTTTCGCTATGTTGCCATCCTGTGAGAATATGCATCCTAAGTACTTGAAACCGTCCACCTGTTCTAACTTTGTTCCTACTATTTGGCACTCAATCCGTTTATATTTCTTTCCCACTGACATTACTTTCGTTTTGGAGATGCTAATCTTCATACCATAGTCCTTACATTTCTGATCTAGCTCTGAAATATTACTTTGCAAACTTTCAATCGAATCTGCCATCACAACTAAGTCATCCGCATATGCAAGACTGCTTATTTTGTGTTCACATATCTTAATCTCACCCAGCCAGTCTATTGTTTTCAACATATGATCCATAAATAATATGAACAACAGTGGAGACAGGTTGCAGCCTTGTCTTACCCCTGAAACTACTCTGAACCATGAACTCAATTTACCGTCAACTCTGACTGCTGCCTGACTATCCATGTAAAGACTTTTAATTGCTTGCAAAAGTTTGCCTCCTATTCCATAATCTTGTAGAACAGACAATAACTTCCTCCTAGGAACCCGGTCATATGCCTTTTCTAGATCTATAAAGCATAGATACAATTCCCTGTTCCACTCATAACACTTCTCCATTATTTGCCGTAAGCTAAAGATCTGGTCCTGACAACCTCTAAGAGGCCTAAACCCACACTGATTTTCATCCAATTGGTCCTCAACTAATACTCGCACTTTCCTTTCAACAATACCTGCGAAGATTTTACCCACAACGCTGATTAAAGAGATACCTCTGTAGTTGTTACAATCTTTTCTGTTTCCATGTTTATAGATTGGTGTGATTACTGCTTTTGTCCAGTCTGATGGAACCTGTCCCGACTCCCAGGCCATTTCAATTATCCTGTGTAGCCATTTAAGACCTGACATTCTACTGTATTTGATGAGTTCCGACTTAATTTCATCCACCCCAGCCGCTTTATTGCACTGCAATCTATTGACCATTTTTTTCCACTTCCTCAAATGTGATCCTATTTCCATCATCATTCCTATCCCATTCTACCTCGAAATCTGAAACATTACTGATCGCATTTTCACCTACATTGAGCAACTCTTCAAAATATTCCCTCCATCTGCCCAAGGCATCCACAGGATTCACCAGCAGTTTTCCTGACCTGTCCAAAATACTTGTCATTTCCTTCTTACCTCCCTTTCGAAGACTGCTAATTACACCCCAGAATGGTTTTCCAGCAGCTTGACCCATAGTCTCCAGACTGTTTCCAAAGTCTTCCCACGACTTCTTCTTCGATGCTGCAATTATCTGTTTGGCTTTTTTTCTTTCTTCAACATAACTTTCTCTATCTACCTGGGTTCTGGTATGTAGCCATTTTTGATACGCCTTCTTTTTCCTTTTACAGGCTGCCTTGACTGTATCATTCCACCAAGCTGTTTGCTATGAAATTAAACTGCATTAAATTTCCTACAGAAAAGGTCGTATTCATTTTTTCCCAGGGACTAATAGTTTGCGAAGAGAGCGCGACAATATTGAAAATCTCACGTGACGCGCACGCATTGTAGCTTAGGTGGTCTTTGTAGGCCAGTTCAGATAGTTTCCCGACTTGATAGACCACAAGTATCCGGTATCAAACTGTTCGTCACAACTTACTCTACAATACTCTCGTACGTTGTAAATAATGATATTGATGACAATAATGACAGTAATACAGAAAATAAATAACAATGTACAGTATTCAGAATGGGACGTACGTCCATAAGAAGTTCTTTGTTCAGAATCACTAACACTGTCACACCGCAAAGCATGTACCTTTGCTCCTGACCCACCCTGTGCAGAAAGGATGAAATGTGAGCCGAAAATAATTACAAAATTTACTCCAAGCTTTGTCAAAGATTCAACTATTAGTAGGCTTGCTACATAATTGTAGCCAGAGAGCAATAATGAAGGTCATGCATGGAAACCGTACGGTAACGCAGACTTCGTCACTGTTCTAACCATCGTAAACTAAAGTGACATTGAAAAATATGTAAACCATCAACATACTATACAGACCAGTACAAGAGGTAATCTCTAGATACACAGTGCTTTATATATGTATTGCAACGCTATGAAGGCGGTATGCATCATATGTATAGTTGGCACGAAGTATACTACATGAATGGATTAGCAAATGATTAGGATTTCAGTGCAATCGCAAAAAGGAGGCTGGATTAATGCCATCTGCATTCTGTATATAAAAAACGATTAGGAGGCAGTTACCCAAGTCAACAATAGCATTTCACTGTTGGCCGATTGTGTGAAGATTTTGTTATCCTTCGTGTAAGAAGGAGAAGCATCTAACACTTGTCGGAATTCGACAGCGGCGGTGGTTATCGAGAATACGGTGCTTCGGGCCGCGATATTGCTGCTCGCGTTGCCCTGAATATGGAATCGATGGGTTCCGGAGGGCCATACTCAAACCCACACACAATTTCAGTGGCCCCACGCAAATTGAAACTGAGACGACAGACATTTTGTTCACTCGACCGTGTAAAGTCACACAGCTACGTCACGTACATTGTGTCAGGAAATGTTATTTTTTGCAGTAATAAATGTATCCACACGGATAGTGCAAAGATGTCTGAAACACCAGCACGGCAGTGGAAGTTGCTCCTTTTCTTCTTACAGTGAAATTACTTAACCCTTTTGATCATGACGTCATAAAAGGACATACTAAATAAATACTTCGTGTATTAAAATTCTTTAAATTTTACCATTTTGATTATTGTCCTCATATTTTTACAAGCATAGAGTTTATTTGAGAACGGTGTCGACATCTTCTGTCAATCTGTGGTACCACAAACAAAACTGAATACGCACAGTCACACGGACGCTTCCCAGTAATATTTGTACCTTCCATAAGCTGGTTAATGTCTTCTGAGTTTAGGTAAAAAAGAATTATTTGTGCGTAGGGAGGAGCATTCTTGAAGGTGAAAACTAAAGGTGTCTTTAAGAACGGAAGGTAGGTGATACATTTACAACTTTATACATGCCTCCAAATGAGGGCATTGTGTTTGAAAGGTTGTAATAGTATAGAAATTTAGGACATTATTTCGCTGTCTTTTTAGTCGTCTTACGGTGATTTCACAATGCCCCGAGTCTAAGACAGACGAAGGCCACTTACAGAAGAAGTTATAGAGTTCCTTAATTCATCAGAAACTGACGATCTATCCGATGATTCTGACGATAATTTTGAACAAGAGGACAATGATGTTAGATGTTTTATACCATACGGTGTACTGTAAGCTCAGTAGCCTAAACGCAAAGCCCTCTAACTGCAGGATAAGTGACACTGAGATAACCACGAAACACTCTTCCCATCCAAACAACAATGCATTGGCAGCGAGAATGTTATTGTTACGTACAAATTTGTTACAGCGCAGCCAACCTAAAGCTGAATAAGAAAAATACCAATTCTAATCGTAACAGCCTGAAAGGTAGCTTTGAGTGTCCAGATTGGTAAGTCTGATATCTGTTCACGTGCTTTGGGTCCGGACATGGCAGGGCGACAGCCACGCCTATTGGGCATTTAGCGGGCTTTGCACCCGAAGACAACATGCAGTTAGCAGCTTTTGAAACCGAACACGATATTTGACAGGCATGTTTGTTCATGCAGTTGATATTGCATTTGTAAATGCATGGACTGATTACAATAAAAACGCATCAGAATTAGGTGTTTCTAAAAATAAGACACTTGATTTGCCTCACTTAAGGAAAGTGTGGTCAAAGTACTGACAAAATTAGATAAGCCAGCTGCCAGGAAAAAGGGACGTCCCAGAGGCCAAAAAAGTGGTTCAAGTGGCTCTGAGCACTATGGGACTTAACATCTATGGTCATCAGTCCCCTAGAACTTAGAACTACTTAAACCTAACTAACCTAAGGACAGCACACAACACCCAGCCATCACGAGGCAGAGGAAATCCCTGACCCCGCCGGGAATCGAACCCGGGAACCCGGGCGTGGGAAGCGAGAACGCTACCGCACGACCACAAGCTGCGTTTCTGGATCAAGTATCGAATATATTGCTTCCCCCTACTTATATCTCCCGAGGAGATCACGAATGTAAAATTAGAAAGATTCTAGCGCGCACGAAGGCTTTCCGGCAGTCGTTCTTCCCGCGAACCATACGCGACTGGAACAGGAAAGGGAGGTAATGACAGTGGTACGTAAAGTGCCCTCCACCACACACCGTTGGGTGGCTTGCGGAGTATAAATGTAGATGTAGATGTAGAATTTTTAGTTAAGGAAAAACGTATTGATAACATAAAAGCGGGTGCTGAGAATTATATGTGCGCTGCACCCATAAACCTCTTGTAGCCGCTTCCTCAAAAAATCAGGCGTTTTAACCATTTCTTCGCGGCATGTGTATGAGCAAATGAAATACGCTTTAAATAATCCATCACAACACTAGAAGGGAAAGATGACCTTTGTTACATACTAATTCATCTGCATTTACATACATACTCCGCAAGCCACCGTATGGTGCATGGAAGGGGGTATCTGTATCACTAGTAACCGTTGCCTTTCTGTTCCATTCGCAAATAGCACTAGGGAAGAACAACTGTCTTTATGTCTTCGTACGAGAAACAATTTTGGTATCTTTGTGGTCCTTTGCAAAATTTACGTTGGAGCCAGTAGGCCTAGCTATAATTGGCTCAGATATGAGTTCAATATGCAGTCACAACAATTTTTGATCATTTGTCCAGAACATTTTGTTTGACAAGTTGCACAGAAAATTTGAAATCTGTCCTAAAATTATTTCTCCTGGACAACTCCATCTATTCCATAGACAAATTAATAGTTAAAATTTCTAGAATGAGTGGATGAAAACCTAAATTTAAGTGACTCGATTACTACATGAGTAGTAGTACAAACTAATACGTTCATTCTTATTAGCTTTAAGCGAGTGTTCTATTTAGTAACCTGTAAATAGTCAGCATATTCGTATGTACGTTGCCTATAAATTGACTCATTACATAAAATGTCCATAAAAATTCTTTAAATTATATTCAGAGCACAGAACTAGAAAACTTACTAACTCAGATATGACTTTTTCGGTTACTGTCGACAATAAGTGGGTAAAACATACACATTCGTACCACGTCGGGCTGAGTACACTGAACTAACAGCTTCCCGTGACCTCATATAACCATTTGTATACGAAAGCCAACTTTTGTCGGGAAAAGAAACGGCATTTATCGAATGGGCTGTGGGAAACTGATGGAGTATGCTACCTGCAGCTGCCGAAACTAGACCCCTATCTGGCCATTTCTGAATATGAATACCCCGTTTCCTAGGGGCAGAAGAACTGAAGATCGTCCGCAGTGATTCCCCCGCAACATTCTTCGCTCACAAGCTGCCAGGCCCGCTGCATAGCATCAGAGTCACTGAAGTGATTATGATCGACAGATGAGAGCTACGGGAAATTCCAGGCGTGCAAGCAGAGACTCCTCGCATAGCTGAGGGGCTGGCGTGTTCTTCGCCGAGAGATGAAAAAGAACATCAGCACGCTATAGCGCGTAAGGTCAATATTTTCTTTGTATGGAAGCGTTACCACCGGCAGGTACAACTTCTTACCACTAGAACATCATTTTCTGAACATAGACCCATTATTCTCTCTCTTGAATATCGAAGATTCATTAAATTATGATGAGATCGGCTAGAATTAGCCTCGTAGTAAGATCGGAAGGGGAGAGAAACAGCTGGACGTTGAGGATGGAAGAGGGCATGGCCAGGATCATATTGTGAGTTAACTCTTTGACACTTAAGGGTGAACAGAGATACCGATTTTTTCTATATCAGACAAGGTTCAAATGGATCTGAGCACTATGCGACTTAACTTCTGAGGTCATCAGTCGCCTAGAACTTAGAACGAATTAAACCTAACTAACCTAAGGACATCACACACATCCATGCCCGAGGCAGGATTCGAACCTGCGACCGTAGCGGTCGCTCGGCTCCAGACTGCAGCGCCTAGAACCGCACGGCCACTCCGGCCGGCATCAGACAAGGTGTTTTAGTTATTGTTGTAATTCTCAGTCCGAAGACTGATTTGATGGAGTAACATGATGATCGTAACATAAATACGGGTGCTATATTTTATGTGGACTGTTCTTCCTTATAATGTCTATATGGGTAATTCAAGTAGAATAACAGCCGTTGCAGGTGAATGTTCTTCACGAAAGTAATTAGGAACTCACGTATATTAGCTTCTCGTATGTCTGGCTGGAATATTAAAGTCAGCGAGAGCTATACAAGCGAAAAGCTTCAAGACGTAATGGATTGCGCAGTATTTCATTCGCCAATTAATATTGTAGTGTCCCTATGTGTGACAGCATAGACTCAATGCATAATAACCTGTAAAACAATAATTCTTTGGGCAGACGGGCTCAGGAGTATTTAATCTCAATTAGTCAGCGGTCGAGTGCAACTGTTGTTATTTATCTCCATCTGCAATGAATAATGCTCACGACACTTTCCTCGGACATGGAACGAGTGAGTCGGTATATAAAAATAACTCACTCTCGCAGAGTGTATGTGGTTGCGTGTTTACTATTTACATGAGTGACGTGTACTTACATATATTGGATTTAAATATGTGACATACCTCCCCCCCCCCCTTTCGTACACCCGTAAATTGAAGAGAGGGAGGGAGGGGCATATGAGAGAGAGAGAGAGAGAGAGAGAGAGAGAGAGAGAGAGAGAGAGAGAGAGAAGAGTGATAAAGATTAAATGATTTCTGTTGTTTTTACTATCAGCATCTATAATTCGCAAGAAATGTGGTCGGAGATTTTTATAATTTCAGCTTTTCCGTTTCATAACGGTATAATTTGAGCCTTTCCGTTTCTAGATTTAGTGTCTCTTGCACTATAGGGGATTTTTATTTTTAATTGAAAATTTGTGGTAAGGTCTTATCTGACCAGACTGTTGAGGTCATCGGTCCCTAAGCTTACACACTACTTAATGTAACTTAAACTAACTTACGCTGAAGACGACACATACACCCATGCCCGAGGGAGGACTCGAAGCTCTGACGGGGGGAGCCGCGCGGACCGTGACAAGAGGCATCAGACCGTGGCTTTATTTTTAATATTATACCTAGTAATAATACTGACGTCTTCATATTGTGAGTGATTCTACGTGAGAAATAACGTGAGGAAGTAGATGTGTTACGAGGATCATGTTATGAGTCCTAGTTGTTTAACTAATGTAGTTGTCCAAAAATTGTGTGGTGGTGAAAACCATGGATTTTGTCACTACATGTTACTTGTCCGAGACTGTTATGTGTATAAGTGTGTTATTGCCCAAGCATCCTGTGCAACTTCAGTTTATTCTGTGTACTTTAATCTATTAATTGTGACTTTCTCATCGCCAGAACTCAATAACCACATGGTGAGCAAAATTTTCCGAATTAAGATGTTTAAAAATGTCCGTAATTTGTAAATTACCTTTAAATCACTTATCATTACGGACATTCACAGATTTCATAATTACGATTTATTTTTAATGTCATTCTCGTGTTCTCCTGCTTCGTACATAGCAGTATGATCTCCTATACGCGGACACGCACATAATGTCGTCCTTGAGAGATTGTAGCTTAACTGAGGTCTGTCTTTTACTGCGATTTCACAACGGAATTATGAAAAGTGACCAACGGTCTATTGCACATAACTCTTTAATGTCGACGACACTTTCGTTCATTTTTCTGTTTTTGGCATATACGAGGATTTCATTCTACGTAGCAACTAAAGAAATTGTTTATTTAATCTTAATCAGGCCAGTCCTTTGGTACAGGTGTATACACTGTATTATTTCAGAGCTGCCTGCCCCGTTACAAACTAGTGAATGCGGACTACACCTCACCGACTTTTTTTATGCTGTTTCCTAACGCGTTTAAGTAAAAAAACTGCAGGAAGCGGTGATAGTACAGCGCTCTGCTTCTGTGTTACACACGATTCGCCAGTGCCAAATAAACGTCAACGATCCTTTTAATAACGGAACGTGTCGACTGGGACTAGTCTGAATCACATTGGTCTAGAATACGACAGGACAGGGCGAAATGAATTTAATAAGTCAGTGAGCAGGACAAATAATACGTTTTATATTAATGGATTCTTCCGTCTCTTATTGGCAGAAACATTTCATATTTAAGGTTGAAAAGCTAAAAAGAAAGAAGGAAATGAGTTTGTCCCACTATTATTTGTTTGTTTCAAACTAGTTTTCAACTTATTAGACGATCATTTGGTAACAATAGACTGTTTACCTGATGATGAGATAACGTGGGGGAAAAGTAATTATTAATAAACAAATATTAATGGAACAAAACGCAATTTGTATGCCTTTCAGCTTTACAAGGAGTACACTTTATTTTTACAGGTGGGTGTAATGTGACGCAACAGTTCAGAGTTGTAAACGTGATGTAGAAAAAATCTGATGCCTAAATAATAATGATTTTCCCAAATAATGTAGTAAAAAAGGTGACAAATAAGATTATGGAACCAAAAGCGTACCAAAAAATTTCTGAACACTATAGTACATGTATTACAAATCGAGAAAAATGCATTATACACTGTAATGGTATAACAATTGAGAAGAACAAAGTAAGAAAATATCCAGGGAAAGAAGCAAATGATACAATAGTTTCAAACTATATTAATAATTTGGGAACAAATATTGAAATCCAACTTAGTACGTAACAGCAGAGGCGAAACATGTGTGGGAAAATATAAACAAAAATGTGTCCCAGGAAAGTGAAAATGTTTCTTATCCAGAGAGTGAAATTTCAGAGACAGCTAGTATCATCTACACAAGCAATCCTCCTACTATGAAAGTTCAGACTTACTCCATTTACGTAGTTTTAGTGTCAATGTCATGTTACACCGTAAAGGAAACCACGTACGATTTAATTCGAAATATAAGTCTTCCATAAACGGCATCTTCTTCATTTAACCCACTGTTGATCACTCGTCTTGAGATGCATATTTGTTAATTACGCATGTAATTTGGGTTCTGCATGTAGGCAACCGGCCATCTTTATATCAGACACATTATACTCACACCTGTTCCTTAACATGTAAATCTCCTCAACGATTTGTAGCCCTAATCCGAATCAGAATCGTCATTATGATTTGTGAAAACTGTTCGATGGAGGTCCCCTCATTTGGGCTACATAGGCTTAGCGCTTCCATCACAGGTTAAATTTTTTCAGTTCTTCCCTTTCCCCTATCTTACCTGTCTGTGCAAGAAACGATTTAATCTTTCAAGTTAAATGGTTTGTTTACAGCGTCGAATGTAGTGCTATGTAATGCAAACGGCTTTTTTTATATAACGTTCACACTGGGTAACAAGGTTCAAGGTGAATCCTTGTGTTGCTGGATAATCCAGTGCTAGTACATGCCAAACTTTGAAGCCAACACGAATAGTGAAATTTTCGTCGTAAACGACGTTCTATCCGGGCTGAATATCGTCTTAGGAAAACACAACACTGCGTTCACAATGTCATCCTTTAGTCTTTGCAATAGTTTCATCATGACCAACAGTTATTCTTATGCATAACAGATGTTGGTCATGTTGTCTTTTAGAAAATGATTAACCACGGAGACGCAGAACGTCAGTGGTTTAATGTGGCGCATTAACTAAGACACTGGGCTCGTATTTGAAGGAAGCGAAATTCCATTCCTAAATAACTTCAGGGGAATGCCGGTTCTCTAAATTTTCTTAATAGCGTTTCCCGAAAAGAACGTCGCCTTCCCTCCAGGGATTACCATTTGAGTTCCCGAAGCATCTCCGTAACACTTACGTTTTGTTTGAACGTACCGGTAACAAATTTATCAGCCCTCTTCTGAATTGCTTAGATGTCTTCCTTAATTCCGACGTGGTACGAATCCAAAACACTCGAACAGAACTCAAGAATGTGTCGCACCAGCGTCGTACATGTGGTCTCCTTTACAGGTGAACCACTCTTTCCTAAAATTCTCCCAACAAACCGAAGTCGACCATTTGGCTTCCCTACCACAGTTTTCACATGCTCGTTACACCTCATATCGCTTTAAAACCTTACGCCCATATATTAAAACGACTTGGCTCTGTCAAGCTGGACACTAGCAATACTGTATCCGAACATTACAGTTTTGTTCTTCCAACACACCCGCATTAACTTACAGTTTTCAACATTTAGGGCTAGCTGCCATTCATCACATTAACTGGAAATTTTGTCTAAGTCGTTCTGTATCTTCCTGTTGTTATTGTTGTGGTCTTCAGTCCTGAGACTGGTTTGATGCAGCTCTCCATGCCACTCTATCTTGTGCAAGCTTCTTCATCTCCCAGTACCTACTGCAACCTACATCCTTCTGAATCTGCTTAGTGTATTCATCTCTTGGTCTCCCTCTACGATTTTTACCCTCACGATGCCCTCCAATACTAAATTGGTGATCCCTTGATGCATCAGAACATGTCCTACCAACCGATCCCTTCTTCTGGTCAACTTGTGCCACAAACTTCTCTTCTCCCCAATCCTGTTCAATACTTCCTCATTAGTTATGTGATCTACCCATCTAATCTTCAGCATTCTTCTGTAGCACCACATTTCGAAAGCTTCTATTCTCTTCTTGTCCAAACTATTTATCGTCCATGTTTCACTTCCATACATGACTACACTCCATACAAATACTTTCAGAAATGACTTCCTGACACTTAAATCTATACTCGATGTTAACAAATTCCTCTTCTTCAGAAACGCTTTCCTTGCCATTGCCAGTCTACATTTTATATCCTCTCTACTTCGACCATCATTAGTTATTTTGCTCCCCAAATAGCAAAACTCCTTTACTACTTTAAGTGTCTCATTTCCTAATCTAATTCCCTCAGCATCACCCGACTTAATTCGATTACATTCCATTATCCTCGTTTTGCTTTTGTTGATGTTCATCTTATATCCTCCTTTCAAGACACTGTCCATTCCATTCAACTGCTCTTCGAAGTCCTTTGCTGTCTCTGACAGAATTACAATGTCATTGGCGAACCTCAAAGTTTTTATTTCTTCTCCATGGATTTTAATACCAACTCCGAATTTTTATTGTGTTTCCTTCACTGCTTGCTCAATATACAGATTGAATAACATCGGGGAGAGGCTACAACCCTGTCTTACTCCCTTCCCAACCACTGCTTCCCTTTCATACCCCTCGACTCTTATAACTGCCATATGGTTTCTGTACAAATTGTAAATAGTCTTTCGCTCCCTGTATTTTACCCCTGCCACCTTTAGAATTTGAAAGAGAGTATTCCAGTCAACATTGTCAAAAGCTTTCTCTAAGTCTACAAGTCTTGAAGTCTGAGGGTATTTCGCCTGTTTCATACATCTTGCTCACCAGATGGTAGAGTTTTGACAGGACTGGCTCTCCCAAGGCCGTCAGTAGTTCCAATGGAATGTTGTCTACTCCGGGGGCCTTGTTCCGACTCAGGTCTTTCAGTGCTCTGTCAAACTCTTCACGCAGTATCATATCTCCCATTTCATCTTCATCTACATCCTCTCCCATTTCCATAATATTGTCCTCAAGTACATCGCCCTTGTATCTTCCTACAGTCTATCAACTTCGACACCTTATCGTACACCACGGCATCATCAGCAAACAACTGCAGACTGTTTCCCACCCGGTCCGCCAAATTTATTATATATACAAAGAACAACAGCAGTCCTCTTACACTTCCCTGGGGCATTCCTGACTGTACCCTTGTCTCTGATTAACACTCGCGGTCGAGGAAAACATACTGGTTTCTATCATTTAAGAAGTCTTCGAGCCACTCACATATCTGTGAACTTATTCAATGAGCTAGCACCTTCATTAACAGCATGCAATGGGACACCATGTCAAATGCTTTTCGGAAATCTAGAAATGTGGAATCTGTTGTTGCTCTTCACCCATAGTCCTCAGCATATCTTGTGAGCTGAGTTTCGCACGAGCGATGCTTTCTAAAACCATGCTGATTCGTGGACATAAGCTGCTTAGCCTCAAGGAAGTTTATTATATTCGAACTGAGAATGTGTTCAAGGATTCTGCAGCAAACAGAAGTTAGGGATATTGATCTGCATTTTTGCGGGTCCGTTCTTTTAACATTTTTGAATACTGGAGTCACCCGCTCTTTTTTCCAGTCGCTTGGGACTTCGTTCTTGGCGAGAGATTCACGATAAATGCAAGCTAGGTAAGGGGACAATGCCGTAGAGTACTGTTTGTAAAATAGAACTGGGATTCCATCCAGGCCTGGTGATTTATTTGTTTTCAAATGTTTAAATATGCTTATTTCTATGTCATCCATACGAGAGTCTGTCCGATGGTCAAATGACGGTATGTTTGTACAGTTTTTCTGCTAGAACGATTTCTTGAAAGTGAAATTTAAAACTTCGGCTTTTGTTTTGCCACCTGTAGACTAGTCTAAAAGGGACTGAATGGAAGCCTTAGACCCGCTTAGCGATTTTACATACGACGAGAATTTTCTCGGGTTCTCTGCCAGATCTTTTTGTAAGGTGTAACGGTGGTAGTTGCTGTATGCATCGCACATAGATCTTTTCACAGACGCACGAATCTCTATTAATCTTCGCTTGCCGTCGTTTGTGCGTCCCCTTTTAAACCCAGAGTGCAACAGTCTCTGCTTCCACAGCATCTTACGAATTTATTTATCAAACCATGGTGGGTCTTTTCCATCCTTTATCCATTTACTACGCACATAACTCTCCAGACCACAATTTTCAAACTGCTTAAACTTTGTCCATAATTCCTCTACATCCATCTTACTGGAACTAAGTGATGCCAATTCACTGTCTAAATAAAATGTTAATAACTGCTCATCTGCTCTATCTAGAAGAAACACTCTCCTAGCGTTCTTGACTGATTTATTAACTTTCATAATCATAGTTGCTATTATGACGTCATGATCGCTAATTCCCGTTTTTATACTGACGTTGTCGATAAGACATTTCCATTGCGTGTGGGCTGCCGAGCTAGCTGCTCAAGACAGTTTTCAGAAAACGTGTTCAGAAGTTTTTCGCATGATTGTCTGTAGACCCCGCATTGAATTCATAGACATCCCAGTGTATACGTGGCAGGTTAAAATTGCGTCCAACTAGTATTGCATGATCTGTGTATTTGCACGCTATTGACCATATACTTTCCTTGAATGTATCTAGAACTGTCACAGTGGAATCCGGTGGCCGGTAGAAACATCCAACAATTAACTTAGTTTCACCTACACCTGTTATTCGCGACCAGACGGTTTCATTGTCACCCTCAACATCCACCTCAGTTCTGGATTCGCTTTCGTGAATGAAGGGATTCAAATCCCAATGTGGTCTTCCAATGAGGAGGAAGAAATTAGTGTTTAACGTCCTGTCGACAACGAGGTCATTAGAGACGGAGCATAAGCTCGGATTAAGAAAGGATGCGGAAGAAAATTGGCCAGGCCCTTTCAAAGGAACCATCCAGACATTTGCCTGAAGCGGTTTAGGGAAATCACGGAAAACCTAACTAAGGTTTGAATAGTCGTTCCTCCAAATGCGAGTCCAGTGTGCTAACCACTACGTCAGCTCGCATTGTCTCCAGTATTCCAGAATGAGTCATTCTGTAGTTCCTCTAAACCATTTCAGACGAATGGCGGTATGGTACCTTTTAATAGTCCATGTCGAATTTCGTTACCAACCTTTGTCTTACGTTAATAACAATCGTGAAATGGAGGTATGTTAAACTCCAGCTCTCTGTCCCCCCACGTAGGAGCGAAGGGGTAATAATCTACGAAAGCCTAGTGGGCAAACAACGTCATTATGAGGAAGCTGCTCAGGGCAATCTCAAACCTTCTAGTCTTCCATGTTTTCACAGACAGACATCGTACAGTGGTGAGTAGAGGATAACAGATGTTTTGTTAGAATATCCAGCTGCTGCTGCTTTTCCGTTAGAGGGTGTTACCTTTAACTCAGCCAAGGGCAAGTCATGGCTTCTTTTTATCGATCGCAGTCGTCTGCACGCGGCAGTGGTGATAGATTAATCTCCTGTAATGGATCAGCGTTAGTGAGGGTGGCTGGTTTCCGTTGGACAGCTTACCCCAGCATGTGCAAAACACGGCGCCAGGCTGCAGCATGAGAGAAAAACGACACATGTCGTCTGCATATTTACGTAACTTCCACATGTCTAACACCAAGACATACCTTGTAGACTCTTTCCAAGAATTTAACGTACTGAATCAAATTTTCCTAACGATTTTATCAAGCTATGGTTGACCGAGTGTCGGTTTTCCCGCTTGTGCCTTTGGCTTCCGGCATCTATAATATTGTTCGATTGTAAGCATTGCAGCAGCAAAGTCTGCTTCTTATGTGATGAAACATCCTAAAGAAACAGCCACACGAATTTCTAACATGAAAAGACGTTGTACATTTAACATTGCGGTCACGCATTCTGTCCCGTACAGAACAACGGAGAAATCGCAGCAAAATCCTGCTGCACTTATATTACGCTTCTTTTGAGAAGCTGAAAATTAGAGAACATTTCACGGAATTGAAAACATTTGCAAATACTAATGTGAATTCTTAAGGAATGTAGCGATGCAGTTTAAAATACCGAAGAAAGGCAAGGCTTCTGGTATAGATTGTACTTCAGTCAGGTTCCTTTCAGAGTATGCTGACACAATAGCTCCATACTCGCTTGTGGAAAGATCCGTAACCAAACACTGGAATGTTGCAGAAGTCACGTCAGTACTCAAGAAATCAACTGAATGACAGACCCATATCACTGACGTCGATTTGCAGGAGGATTTTGGGGCATATACTGAGCTCAAATATTATGAATCACCTCGAAGAAAACCATTTATTGACAAACAGCCAACACGGATCCAGAACATGTTGTTCTTGTGAAACGCAAGTAGCTCTTTATTCTCACAAAGTAATGAGTGCTATCGACAAGGGACGTCAGATTGATTCTATATTTTTAGATATCCAGAAGGCTTTTGACACCTCTGCTCACAAACTACTTATAATTAAATTGCGCTCCTCTGGAGTATCGTCTCAGTTGTATGAATGCATTCGTGATTTTTCGTCAGCATGGTCACACTTCGTAATAACTGACGGAAAGACACTAAGTAAAACATAGGCAATATTTGGCGTTCCCAAGGAAGTGTTATAGGCCTTCTGTTGTTCCTGATCTACAGAAACGATAAACGAGGCAATCTGACCAGTTCTCTTAGATGGTTTGCAGATGACGCTGCCATTTACCGTCTCGTACTGTCATCAGATGATCAAAAGAAACTGCAAAATGATTTAGACAAGGCATCTGTTAGAGTACGCAACAGATTTACTAAATTGATGCTTACACTACGCTTGTTCGCCCTCTTCTGGAGTGTTGCTCTGCGGGATCCGCTTCAGGTAGGATTGCCGGATTACATGGCGAAGAAGGGCAGCTTGTTTTGCATTATCGCGAATCAAGGAAGAGAGTGTCACGGACATGATACACGAATTGGAGTGACAGCCATTAAAACAAAGGCGATTTTGGCTGCGGCAGAACCTTCACTTGAAATTTGAATCACAAACTTTCTCTTCACAGTGTGAAAATATCTTGATGGCGTCCAGCTACATAGGGAGAAATGATCATTACAAGAAAATAACAGAAATCAGAGCTCGCACTGGAAGATTGAAGTGTTCGTTTTTCCCGCTTGCTGTTTGAGAGCGGATCGGTAGAGAAGTAGCGTAAAGGTGGTTCAAATGGGTTCAAATGGCTCTGAGCACTATGCGACTTAACTTCTCAGGTCATCAGTCGCCTAGAACTTAGAACTAATTAAACCTAACTAACCTAAGGACATCACACACATCCATGCCCGAGGCAGGATTCGAACCTGCGACCGTAGCGGTCACGCGGTTCCAGACTGAAGCGCCTAGAAACGCACGGCCACACCGGCCGGCAAAAGTGGTTCGATGAACCCTCTGACAGGCACTTATTTGTGAACTGCAGAGTAATCATATGTAGCTGTGATTAATTCATTCGGTCGATCAGCGACTATAAGCCATTGTAGTGCTGAAGCTACTCATGTGAGAAGAAATGAATACCGATTACGGTTAGTTAGTGAGTGGTTAGTGTTTAACGTCCCGTCGACAACGAGGTCATTAGAGACTGGCGCAAGCTCAGGTTAGGGAAGGATTGGGAAGGAAATCGGCCGTGCCCTTTCAAAGGAACCATCCCGGCATTTGCCTGAAACGATTTAGGGAAATCACGGAAAACCTAAATCAGGATGGCCGGAGACGGGATTGAACCGCCGTCCTCCCGAATGCGAGTCCAGTGTGCTAACCACCGCGCCACCTCGCTCGGTCATCGATTACGGTCTAAAGTCCCGTAAACGTTTACACAGAGGACAATCTTTGTCGGATATGATGGATCAACAAATTGACAGCGGCTCTTCTGATGGGAGGCATCTATCATTAATCGGAAATAAGTTTGAGAAACCAAGGAAGATCCAAATCAGACTGTCCACACGGGGTTTTGAGTTGTGGTACTCAGGAATGTCAACATAATTTCTTAACCATCCCTCAACTCGCTCGGTCTCTCATGTTACAATATTAGCGCTAAGTAGCGCATCCATGCCTATTTTCAAGACAACGTGTCAGAATGCTCGCTTAGAACTTGGTGAACGAGAGAATTGAAAACTGTTAGACAGCAAATTCTTACATATTAGATTAATCTTACTCATTACGGCTGCTGTAGAATAAATGAATAAATATTTATTTCCATAAACTAGTTTTTCGCCGGCCGGGGTGGCCGAGCGGTTCTAGGCGCTACAGTCTGGAACCGCGCGACCGCTACGGTCGCAGGTTCGAATCCTGCCTCGGGCATGGATGTGTGTGATGTCCTTAGGTTAGTTAGGTTTAAGTAGTTCTAAGTTCTAGGGGACTGATGACCTCAGAAGTTAAGTCCCATAGTGCTCAGAGCCATTTGAACCAAACTAGTTTTTCGAGATTTTTCAGGCTCTTCTTCACATGGGTAATGCAAAAGTTTATATATATATATATATATATATATATATATATATATATATATATATATATATATATATATATATATTCATAGCGTGTTGATGGGTAGTGGATGTAGGTATATCCACATGGGGCTTATATTTTCATTACATATTGACCATAGAATTATTTATTATTCACTGTAAACACTGTTTGTCGTGATAAATAAATCCACCAGTATCCACAAGTGCTGTTTATCATGTGCCTTGAGCGGTGAAAACCTCTCATTGAGAAACAGTACGTTTTCATTACACTCCGATTAACAGTATGGGCACTCAAATTTTATCTTCTTCTGTTGCTATTTGGTCCTCGTGGTGCTAAACACTGAGGTATTTTCCAAAATAAGCGTTGGCATTATTAGGGTACATAGAGTTTTTAGTTCCCCTTTTTTTTACATGATACCGCCTTTATTTTTCCAAATTTTTGTGTGTGCAGAATTCTGTACAATTGAGTTCTGATGCTTGATATTCGGTTTTATACAAGTCAATACTAAAGATTTAGCTAAAAATTTACCTAATTTATTTGTATTATGATGTCTTATGGTCTGATAGTATCAGGTGTCTGTTTGGTACATGCAGGACTTGGCCGGAAATGAAACTGACTGACAGAAGTGGGAACTTCAGAAGAGAAAGCGTTTAGAAAACACCGAGCAAATGATGTCGAGACCCTACGCAATAACTTCTATTTTTACGTTGCTTACACCGAAAATAAACCGAAATAATAGTCAGTATATTGCATTTATTAATATTTTCATAAAAGGAATGTAAAGGAAAGGCAATGGAAAATTTGGGATAGCAGGTAAGTTTCCAAGAAAGGACTGTGCTTACAGCGTCCACGAGGACTCTGCTAATAAGTTTCCAAGAAGGGATTGTAATAAAAGCGTACAGGAATCCGTCCTCCATTAGTTTCATTTTGTCCTTCGAGCAGTTGTCGGCAGCTGCACGCGAACAATAGTGCCCCGGTGTAGGAGAAAAACAAGTCACATCCAGAGAAGAATGCACTGAAATAATTCCATTGTACATCACCAGCTATCCCCTTCAATATTTGACGAAATGATGCGTTACGCGTGGTTTGCTGCCAAAAACTGTGCGGTGAGATAGCACATTTCATAAATGTAAACCTAATTCGTTTTTCTATGGAAACTTTAAAGCAGCAATGTAAATGTAAAAATACGGCGTTTCTAACGTGTGCAAGATTCCGAGACAATTACCCTGTTTTTATGATCAATATCACCCCACAAAGTGTTAATCATCAACTATAAAATAACAGAAGTATCTAGTTTTAAATAAGTCTTACAATCTGTCCCTGGAAATTTATTTGCTATCCCAAATTTTCCTTTGCCTTTCCTTTCCAGGCCTTTTACGAAAATATTAATAAATACAATTACTAAGCATTATTTCTGTTTATCTGCTGTGTAAGTATTGTATAAATTGAAGGAAAATGTTCCTCCTTAGGAACGAAATCGATAATGATGATGAGGTGCGGTCTCCTTGTAAGTGTCAGTAATAGAGGTAGAGGTTAAGAAATTGGTGATTCAGTCGGAATCGTAAAGGACGCTGGATCCACATACTACAGCGAATTTGTTTTCAGAATCTGACACCACCAGCAGATGACGGTCTCGCACTCGTAAAGACGTACAAGTGATATAGAATAGATATTGTACATCACGTTCCATTTTGCAGTTCTGAATTAGTTTCACCGAATGTTTGCATGTCACCGCACGTTCCTCTACCTTCAACTGTTCAGAGCCCAAACCAAAAGGGAAATAAGGCAGTTTTACTTAATTGTTTGCATGTAGTTGCCGCCAGTGTGCGTCACATCAGATCGGCCTCTAGCAGCACATCAGAAACGTGACGTCTATTTTTAGAATCCTGTCACAGTCTGGACGCCTGCACCCCTCAAAGGGTCCTCGACAGCCACCCAGAAGGTCGTTATAGGAACACTGAAGCTTCGATATCGATCTCGCCTCTTTGCCTTGGACCAAAGCGCACCAACTTCTCCTATTAACGATGCTGTAAGTCAGATGCAAACGACCCGGTACTCGCAAACGGGAACCAGTGTGCATGGCAGAAGTTGATACAACTCCACGTCGTTGAATCAGACAGTATGGCCACAGTTTTGAGTCCTCGTATTTCTGCTCTTTCTGTGAGTTGTTGTCACCACCGGAAGGAAAATCAGTAATGACAAGGAAGATCACGTTCGTAGCGTCACAGTTTTTTCCAGCGTTTTCCCCGTCTTTCTGTATCAAGTTGGAAGCGATGTAGTTGAATTTTACAACAGATTAATACTAAAGATGAGTTCGCTAGTGCACTCGTAATCTGCCACGAGCAACTAGACGAATAGGGTTTTGTCACATAATCGAAGCGACGCGAAAGAATGGTGTATAGAAACAAAGATATATCATTCGCATAGAATCATACAGCACTCTGCATTCTCGTTCACTTCCTAACATGTGATTTTTTTTCAGTATGATCCAGACAGTGGCTGACACAAACCCGATAATTGATGTGCCGTGTTTCGCGTACCTGGCAGACCTCTCAGTCTGATTATCTATTGCTTTGTTTCATTGTTTCGTTTTTTAAATTCGTGAAGATTGATCACAGAAGAAAACTGAAATGGCCCTCGACTCGCCGTGAAAATAACTACAGTTGCTCGGTTCTTTTACCATAATCGATACTCAGTCTATAGAAGATTACTTCTGAATTATTTACGTAACCGGATAAGCTTTTCTACAGTAATGTTATGATGACATGTCGTAAGTCCACGGTTTATTCCCCAGATATACTTGGTGGCTACTTATAAATGCGATAGGAAGCGAACCCCCTGCCACTGAGCCGCGCGGGGTAGCCACGCGGTCCGAGGTGCCTTGCTACGGCTCGCGCGATCCTCGCGTCGGAGGTTCGAGTCCTCCCTCGGGTATGGGTGTGTGTGTGTGTGTGTGTGTGTGTGTGTGTGTGTGTGTGTGTGTTGTCATTAGCGTAAGTTAGTTTAAGTTAGACTAAGTACTGTGTAAGCCTAGGGGCCGATGACCTCAGCAGTTTGGTCCCATAGGAACTTACCTCTACCACCGCCACCGAATTTAGTTGCTGTTATGAGATGGCAACTGTAGAACGCAAAACTGTTCAGTCTGATCACAGAGCTATATAGCTTTAGGCAAACTACGACGGAAATGATGGCTACACAGATTAGCAACAGTTTACAATAATTTATTAAATAAACTTATCATTACCCAACTTGAGTGTGAAGATGATAAGCGGCAATGTAATTCTAAGTCCACTGGCACTGATCTATCTTTGAACACCCTAATCCAGTGAACGATGACTAATATATCTGGTAGAATGTACAGTTTGGATCTTCTGGGCGGCAGTGGCAAATACGCCCTGATGCTTGTCTTGAGACAAAGTGTGATACTGTCCAGCTAACCGACTAAAAGTAAAGTCTTGTCGCATGAATGGCTGAGAGACCCCGAAGGACAGGTCCAGCCGCGTATTTTTAAAGTTTTTTTTCTATCCTTCGCGTCCGCAGGTACCTTTCCTTCGCGAAGAATGAGAATTGTATCATGGTTAAGTGTATCCATTAAGTGTAAGTGACTGTAAAATATATACATATCATCAGCAGGATGTAGTCAAATTAAGTCGGGTGAAGCTGAGGGAATTAGATTAGGAAATGAGACACTTAAAGTAGTAAAGGAGTTT
This sequence comes from Schistocerca cancellata, assembly GCF_023864275.1. NCBI lineage: Eukaryota > Metazoa > Arthropoda > Insecta > Orthoptera > Acrididae > Schistocerca > Schistocerca cancellata. The sequence goes on along the minus strand of NC_064629.1, from coordinate 815,414,916 downwards.
TGCTATTTGGGGAGCAAAATAACTGATGATGGTCGAAGTAGAGAGGATATAAAATGTAGACTGGCAATGGCAGGGAAAGCGTTTCTGAATAAGAGAAATTTGTTAACGTCGAGTATAGATTTAAGTGTCAGAAAGGCATTTCTGAAAGTATTTGTATGGAGTATAGCCATGTATGGAAGTGAAACATGGACGATAAATAGTTGGGACAAGAAGAGAATAGAAGCTTTCGAAATGTGGTGCTACAGAAGAATGCTGAAGATTAGATGGGTAGATCACATAACTAATGAGGAGGTACTGAATAGGATTGGGAAGAAGAGAAGTTTGTGGCACTACTGGACTAGAAGAAGGGATCGGTTGGTAGGATATGTTCTGAGGCATCAAGGGATCACCAATTTAGCATTGGAGGCAGCGTGGAGGGTAAAAATCGTAGAGAGAGACCAATAGATGAATACACCAAGCAGATTCAGAAGGATGTAGGTTGCAGTAGGTACTGGGAGATAAAGAAGTTTGCACAGGATAGAGTAGCATGGAGAGCTGCATCAAACCAGTCTCAGGACTGAAGACCACAACAACAACAACAACAGCAGCAGGATAGTATGGCCTCACTTCTCCAAAGACGATGGAGAACTTTGGAATTTAATCCAGGATATTGGCGCAAAGTCTGGTGATCAGCGACTGTACGCTACCACCGCTCCCGTCCCCTCATTCGTGAAGGCAAAGGTGAAATTGACAACAGGACTCGGCGTACCTGGACGGTCACCAATCCGGATACTGGTGAAACCGGCCGTGCTTAACTGTGGTGATGTGCCGGGGACCGGTGTATACACGTCGGCATGGAGGTTGATACTAACTAACTAACTGACTGACTGACGATAACGATACTGACTGACAAGGGGAGCCGTAGAGCCGTGTGTCCGCTTATATCAGCTTTTGTCGGAGGGATGTCCACTTGGGAACTATTTGAGTGGCGTATGGCAGAGGCGTAAAACACATCTACATCCAAATCTATATGGGTAGTCTGCAAATAACACTAAAGTTCCTGGCAGAGGGTTCATCGAATCACCTTCGATCGAGATTGGCATAATAGAGAATTATGATTTTCTATTATTCCAGTCTCGATCAGCACGCGGAAAAAACGAACACTTATATCTATCTTCTGTTTTACTCGATGACTTTCCGTCAATTACTACTAACTGCGAACTCTGTGACAGGAAATCACGAATCCAGTCATATAACTGAGACGATATTCCATAAGCATATTTTATTATGATGATTGTTTCTCGCTATGTAGGTCGGCGTGAACAAAATATTTTCGCATTGGGAGGAGAATGTTGATGATTTAAATTTCGTGAGAAGATTCCGCCGCAACGATAAACGCCCTTCTTTTAATGATGTACACTCCAAATCCTTTATTATGTTAGTAACATTCTCACGCCTATTTCGCGATAATACAACTTTCTCGATGTACTCCGTTTAATCCTATCTGGTAACGATTCCAAATCGCGCAGCAGTGCTCCAAAAGTGGATGGACAAGCGCAGTGTAGGCAGTCTCTTTAGTAAATCTCTTACTTCTTCTGAATGCTCTGCCGATAAAACGCAGTCTTTGGTTCGCCATTCTCACAACATTTCCTACGGATTCTTTCCAATTTAAGTCGTTCTTAATCGTAATTCCTAGGTACTTAGTTGAATTACAGCCTTTAGATTTGACTGATTTATTGTGTAACCGAAGTTTAACGAATTCCTTTTGGCACTAATGTGGATGACCTCATACTTTTCATTATTTGGGGTCAACTGGGAATTTTCGCACCATACAGTTATCTTTTCAAAATAATTTTTCAATGTATTTTGATCATCTTATAACGTATGTACCCGATAAACCACAGCATCATCTGTAAACAACCTAAGATGGCTGCTCAGATTGTCTCATAAATCATTTATATAGATGAGGACCAACAGAGGGCATATAACACTACCTTCAGGAATGTTAGAAATCACTTCTGTTTTACTCGATGACTTTCCATCTCTGTGCAGGAAATCACGAATCCAGTCATATAACTGAGACGATATTCCATAAGCATACAATTTCACTACAAACCACTTGTATGGTGCAGTAAATGTAAATGTCGTGTGACTAGGGCCTCCCTTCGGGTAGGCCGTTCGCAGGGTACAAGTCTTTCGATTTGACTTGGGCGTCGATGGGGATGAAATGGTGATGATTAGGACAACACAACACCCACTCCCTGAGCGGAGAAAATCTCCGACCCAGCCGGGAATCGAACCCGGGCCCTTAGGACTGACATGTTGCCGCGCTGACCACTCAGCTACCGGGGTCTGATGTATGGAACAGTGTCAAAAGCCCTCTGGAAATCTAGAAATACGTAATCAATTTGAAATCTCTTGTCAATAGCACACAACACTTCGGGTGAGTAAAGCGCTAGTTGTGTTTCACAAGAACGATGTTTCCTAAGCCCGTGTTGTCTGTGTGTCAATAGACCGTTCTCTTCGAAGCAAGTCATAATGTTCGAACAGAATATACGTTCGAAAATCCTGCTGCATATCGACGTTAATGAGAAGGGCCTGTAATTTAGTGGATTCCTCGTAAAATGTTTCTTGAATACCGGTGTGACCTAGGTAAGTTACCAGTCTTTGGACACGCATCTTTCGTCGAGCTAGCTGTTTTATATGATTATTAAGTATGGAGCTATTGCTTCAGGAACCTAACTGGTGTACAGTCTGGACCAAAAGACTTGCTTTTATTACGTGATTTAAGTTGCTCATGTTGGCAGCTGTTCTCGATTCGAATTCTGGAATATAGTCTTTGTCGTGTGGCACTCTCTCTGGGCAGCAACCTTAGCTCAGGGCTGCAAAAGTTGCAGACAGCTCGGCGCTCTTCTATACATGACTGAGTCTCGTATCTCCCGGAGGACACAGCATTTCCCGAGTGAACTACAAAAACAACTGTCCACAAGGAAACGCGCTCTTCTTACTTAGCGTTTCTTGTGCTCGTTCTCATTTAGATTTAAAATCCGCTTACTATCTGGTAAATGATTTTCTTTCATACTTTTGTATTCTTTTTTACTAACCTAAAGTATCATTAATGCTTCTGGACTATTATATACCACTTGAAGACTATTCTTGAACGTGAATGAACTAACGGAGCATCTTTGCGCACTTCTAGATTTTTGAGCAATGACCCCTAAGATTAGTTCCACCCTTCAGCGGACTGTGCACTCTTTTGCAACTTTCTGAACTGTAACTGTGTGCCAAAAATTAAAGAAATAAGGAAAATTGGAGTTTAATGTCCCGTCGACAGCTTGTTGATTAGAGACAGAGTGTAACCACGGATTACGACTGAGTGAAGAAGGAAATCGGCGGCGCCCTTTTCAAAAGAAACATACCGGCATTTGTCTGGAGTGGTTTACGAGAACCACGGCATACATAGATGTGGAGCGCTGGACGGCAATCTGAAGCGTCGTCCTCCCGAATACGAGTGTATTTGTGTGCCAGATCGGGACCCAAACCCAGAATCGCCTTTCTATTAGAGTGTTCTTGCTGGCTGAGAAATTCAGGTCCGACTCACCATCCGACCTCACAGTTCCAATGATGCCAGTACCTCTGTCTTTCTTTCCATTTCTCACAAAACCTGTTCTACGTAGGAAGAACTCTTGTTAGGCAATTTCAGAACAGTACACACTCCGACGCTGTCTGTGATCGAGGCAATTCTCCGCGATAACTTTTCTTGCAGCAGTGCTACTCCGGCGAGGCGCGCAGGTCAAATTCAGTGATGTTTGGGAAGTAGTGAAGAGAGGAATGGAGGAGTTCAAGCTGTGACGGCGGCTCGTGAGTCGTGCCTGGGTAGCTCATTCGGTAAGACCATTGCCCGCAATAAACAAGATTCTGGCTCAGACTCCCCTTGCTGCACACAGTTTTAAGCTGTCAGGAAGTTTCGATTGTTAAAGTCTCCATAGACCTGTTACAGCAGTTTAAGATAAAAACAATTCTAGTTATATAAGGATAAGTATAATGCTGACCTACGGTATAGGCCATACCTCTTAAGCTGTCCAGATTTAACCACTTCGATACACATGGTGCACCACGATGAACGTTCAGTATTCAGGGAAGCAAAAAAGTCTAGTAAACATTGACTCTGAAATTAATACATTAAGAGCTATGAGCTTTTCTTCATCTTCGATATTGTGATACAAATCTCTTCTACTGCAAACTCTTTCCTTTTCCATGTTGTGGGCGGAGGTTGTATGGAACAAAATATTTTCACTACTATGAATCACTTCCCTTCTATTGTACAAATCCTAATAGCTCTTGAGGTATGCATTTTAGAACCACGTTTGCTACACGATGTTTTATTGTTTTGTTCCATACTGCCGGCCGCACTGGCCGAGCGTTTCTAAGCGCTTCAGTCTGGAACCACGCGACGGCTACGTTCGCAGGTTCGAATCCTGCCTCGGACATGGATGTGTGTGATGTCGTTAGGTTAGTTAGATTTAAGTAGTTCTAAGTTCTAGGAGACTGATGACCTCAGATGTAAAGTCCCATAGTGCTTAGAGCCATTTGAACCATTTTTTTGTTCCATACTATCTTCCACCAAAATATGGAAAGCAAAGAGCTCGCACTAGAAGAGGTTTGTTTCACCGTCTCGAAGGTTAATAACTGCTCATAGCTCTTGAGGCATAAGCTTTAGAGCTCATGTTAACTGGACTTTTTCTTTACTTTGAATGGTCGTTCCTGTCGTTTCTCTGAATATCGACCATTCCTGCTGTTACATCCTGTATAATTCTCCAGATTCTGAAGCGTGTAAGAACTGAGATCGGCCAAAGCACCACGCATCATAAACGACAGTCATTTCGTGAAAAGACGTATGTAAGACCTAAATAAATGATTATATAATCCTGTGTCAGATTCGATCTAAAGGAGGTTCTACACTGCTTCAAAAAAATGGTCGTGCATGTCATCGACACCCCCAGGACAGTGCAGAGAGGTGCATCGTTCACTAATCTGATAGGACACGTTGTTATACAAGACGGTTTTCTGAAACAACTGCTGAAGGAAGTTGCAAAACTATTCATTTTTTGCTTACTAAAATAATTTAGCAGCAAGCATTTCGGAAGCTAGTTGCTTTCTACAAGTGGCCAGAGGGTGTTCATAAATTAATCTGTGCGACATACTACTGTATTAAGAGTCTTTTTCTTTTTCATTGCACCAGTTGAATTTGATGGGAAATATAGCCGCCTCTGCTAAGAAAAAATAGTATAAAAGTTACATTATATCATGCTGTTTGTAGTTTTAGAAAAAAAAACATTGATTTACGGGTGATTAGAATATACAATTCTTTTTTGACGTGCTAGTTAGGGGAAGTGATAGAGAAGGTTCAAAGAAGGGCAGCAAGACTCGTCAAGCGTTTGTTTGATCATAGAAATTTAGGACTCTACTAAACCAAGCCAAAGGAAAAACATTGTTTAGCGGATGAAGGCTAGCTGTTAAAAAATTGAGAGTGTGTGTGTGTTACTAGGCGAGGTGAGAAACATACATCCTTCAAAAATCATCTGACCTAAAGATCTTAGCTGTAAAGTTAGATGAATTTAGTCTCATACAGATGAGTACTGACCTTTGGTTTTTACGAGCACTATCGTGGTTGGAATGAAAACTGTATAAAATAATATTGGTAGTCTATTTTCCCTCAGCCACATAACAGGTCATGATGAATACATAGATGTGGCTATATTGCTTTACGCTGTAATTACATTTATTTGTACTACAGAGGTATTACACCTTTGGTACGGGAGTTACTAAAATCAAAACTTGCGTAATTTTGCGGGTTTGGATATTTGGATAAAAGCCACTTTCATCACTCTCTAACGACTTGATTGTCGGTCTTCTGAAACGAGCAATCATTCATTCCTCTCCGTAGAGTGGAATCCTTAGTTTCCTTGTAAAATACGGAATTTCTGCTACAAATGTTGATCATTCTCACTGTGCAGAATTTTACTCCAACAAGGATACTGCCGTGAGTCGTAAATGCAGAGATGCCTGTGCAGTAATATGCATAGAAGCATGCCGGGCCGGAGATCGACCAGGCGAACAGAGGCAGCGCGGCTGCGGCTTGCTGCCTGTCCCTTGTGCTTGCTCATAGTTTCGGTGTACATCTCGTGCTTTGACCGTCGCGGCCAGGGATCCGGACTCGCCCTTTAGTCACACACTCGACGCTATTCTCTCGTAGCAGCGCCATGCTCAGTAGCCGAAAGCGACAGCGTTGAAACTCCTAAACCACGGTCGTGAAAGAAGGGATGTACATCATCGTCCACATCAAAGTGTATCTGTGACTGGAAATACTTTTAAAGAAACTCGTGTTAGAAATGTAATAAATAGAAAAAATAAACTGGAAATATTTCGTTGAAATGTATCAAACAATAAAAAGGTAGAAAAGCCATCTCAATCCGTGGATTGGTTTCAACGTCGTAGTGCTTTACTAGGCATGATCCTGCACTGGTGTCAAAAATTAAAGCAACAAACTACTATTTCCCCGTCCTGTGTCTAATTCAGCATATAATCCTACAAAGTCTCAACACACGTTACGCCGGCGGCGGTGGCCGTGCGGTTCTGGCGCTGCAGTCCGGAACCGCGGGACTGCTACGGTCGCAGGTTCGAATCCTGCCTCGGGCATGGGTGTGTGGGATGTCCTTAGCTTAGTTAGGTTTAAGTAGTTCTAAGTTCTAGGGGACTTATGACCTAAGATGTTGAGTCCCATAGTGCTCAGAGCCATTTGAACCATTTGAACACATGTTACGATCGTGTTCTGCACGGAAGATGTCATTCCGGTTCACGGATATACACGTCAGCAATAGCGTCAGGACACCTAGTAAGAGGGAAAGTGTTTGCAGGGTAAACCCATATCCACAATCGCTGTGTGCACAGTCACAGACTGTTTGGCACAGAGAAGACGCTCAAATGGCTCTAAGCACTATGGGACTTAACTTCTGAGGTCATCAGTCCCCTAGAACTTAGAACTACTTAAGCCTAACTAACCTAGGGACATCACACACATCCATGCCCGAGGCACGATTCGAACCTGCGACCGTAGCGGTCGCGCGGTTCCAGACTGACGCGCCTAGAACCGCTCGGCCACCCCGGCCGGCTCAGAGAAGACGCCTACCGACTCTACGCTGTAGAGGACCGTAGGAAGAATGGAAGCAGGAGATTCGGAAAGTGATGTGGCCCGATGGCTTAATGGGAATCGTGCTATTGGTTCTCGGATGAGGCGACAGTTTATAGAGACCGAAACTGTATCCCGGAGACCATGACAGGGCCGACTACGTGTGACATCAGAAAGAGTGGACCGTTATTTGGCTGTAAGGGCACGACGGTACCGCCTTACAACTGCGCTGCAAATGGCGTCTGACCTCGCAGCATCCACTGGACGTGTTGTATCGAGGCAAACGGTGTGCTGAAGGCTTCAGTAGAGTGGCCTTCAGAGCTGGAGACCTGGTGTCTGTTTGCCTCCGGCGTGTCTTCACAGAAGGGAACGTCTAGATCGGAGCCGTCAACATGCGAAATGGACGGTCGAACAGTGGGCAAATGTTCTTTTCACAGATGAGTCCCGATTTGGTCTGGAGAGTGATTCTCGACGGATTCACGTCTGGAGGGCACGTGAAACACTATTTCGGTACCCAAACATTGTGGAAAGAGATTGATATCGAGCAGGACCCCTAATGGTGTGAGCAAGATTATGTTGACCACTCGAACACCTCTTCGTGAAATTGTACAGGGGAATCAGCATGATTTATCCCTGGAGATCTTGGGAGCTCATGTGCGGTTCTTGCGAGGTGCTGTGGAACCAGACTTCGTATTAATGGACGATACTGCTCGACCTAGCAGGGCACCGGTGGTTGATGCTTTTCTGGAAACGGAAGATACTGTACGCATGGCTCTCCCGATTTGAATGCTATACAGCATATCTGGGATGCGGGTTGCATCAAGTCGGCATCCACCAGCCACTCTCCAAGACTTGTGAGCAGCTCTGCAGGAAGAATGGGCGTTATTACCTCAACATGAGATCGATGATATCATTCACAGCATGTCCCGTCGTTCTCAGGCCTCTTACTGAGCACATTAACCAGTTGTCAGAACGTGTGTGCAAATCCGTTAAGTTGGGAAAAAACGAAGAACGTTTTTGTTTATAATTATGCATGTTGCAGTTGATTATGTTCTGTATTCTTTACATCGTTTCTACTTTACTATCGCTTGTTTTGCTGTTTTGTGGCAAAACAAATGCAACCTTGCAAAATACGAGGGTTGGAACTTAAATAGTGGGAACTATTTATTCACAACCGATACTGAAGAGTTACGTGTTTGCACCTGTTACTGCCTTCAAAGTAGTCACCAGTGTTGTGCAGAACCCGTTCCCAGTGATGTGGAAGGCGTAGTATACCGTTAGCAGAGCCTGTTCAGCTGATGGTACGAATGGAGCGGTCTAAAGTTATGGTGATTCTCGTGTGCGACTGTTCAAATGGTTCAGACGCGAGATGAAAAAAATGGCTCTGAGCACTATGGGACTAAACATCTATGGTCATCAGTCCCCTAGAACTTAGAACTACTTAAACCTAACTAACCTAAGGACAGCACACAACACCCAGCCATCACGAGGCAGAGAAAATCCCTGACCCCGCCGGGAATCGAAACCGGGAACCCGGGCGTGGGAAGCGAGAACGCTACCGCACGACCACGAGATGCGGGCGCGTGCGACTGTGATAGTGTTATCCCAACGCATTACGTTCCTCCACAGCAGACCCTCAATGCACAGTATTACTGTTCGTTTTTGGAGCATCACCTGCGATCAGTTTGCGAAAGAAGTGGTGGCACTTTCTGCGCAAACCACCCATCATTTTGCACGACAATGCGCGGGCGCATACAGCGCAAGCTGTGGCTACTCTGTTAGGTCGACAGGACTGGGAAGTACTGTACCATCCACCATACTCCCCGGACTTAAGTCCTTGTGACTTTGATTTGATTCCGAAGATGAAGGAACCACTTCGTGGCATTCGCTTCAGAACTGTTCCAGAGATTCGACAGGTAGTAGACCGCTCCATTCGCACCATCAACAGAACAGGCTTTGCTAACGGTATACTACGCCTTCCACATCGCTGGCAACGGGTTCTGCACAACGCTGGTGACTACTTTGAAGGACAGTAACAGGTGCAAGCATGTAACTCTGTCGCGCGGGATTAGCCGAGCAGTCTGAGGCGCTGCAGTCATGGACTGTGCGGCTGGTCCCGGTGGAGGTTCGAGTCCTCCTTCGGGCATCGGTGAGTGTGTTTGTCCTTAGGATAATTTAGGTTAAGTAGTGTGTAAGCTTAGGGACTGATGACCTTAGCAATTAAGTCCCATAAGATTTCACAAACATTTGAACATTTTGGCCGGCCGGGGTGGCCGAGCGGTTCTAGGCGGTACAGTCTGGAACCGCGCGACCGCTAAGGTCGCACGTTCCAATCCTGCCTCGGGCATGGATGTGTGTGATGTCCTTAGGTTAGTTAGGTTGAATTAGTTCTAAGTTCTAGGGGACTGATGACCTTAGAAGTTAAGTCCCATAGTGCTCAGAGCCATTTGAACCATGTAACTCTTCTGTATCGGTTGTGAATAAATAGTTGCCAGTATTTAAGCTCCAACCCTCGCATAAGCTGTAGCTTTAATTTTGGACACCAGTGTATTACACGCGGTATGTCGTTGTATGTCTTAGAAAGTCTAGATTTAATTCAGGAGAGGGTGGAACGGGTGCTACAACACATATAAAATGCGAAGGTTGGATCTTTAATAGTGGCAACTATTTATTTACAACTCGTACAAAATAGATACGTGTTTCAAAGTTTTACTGACCTTCAAAGTAGTCACCAGCATTGTGTATAACCCGTTGCCAGCGATGTGGACGTCGTAGGATACTCTTAGCAGTGCCAGTTGTGTTGGCTGTTCGAGAGGCGTGGTCTGTTGCCAGACGAATTTGTAGCAGTTCTGATGCGAATGCCGTGAAGTGTTTCCTTCAGTTTAGAAATCGAGTTGAATACACGAGGGCTTAAGTCAGGGGAGTGCAGTAGGTGGTATTGCAATTAGCAACCCCATCAGTCAAATAAATCAGTAACGGCTTGCACTGTATGTGCTTAAGCATTGTCTTGCAAAATGACGGTCAGGTCCTGCAGAAAGTGTCATCACTTCTGTCTCTAAGCTGATTGTAGGTTGTGTTCCAAAAATGAACAGAGACTAGAGCTACGAAGGTAGGTATTCCGCTGCAGAATGAAAGAGTCATTACTTAACGCAAATAACGAGATTTTTTATATTAGTCCAGTGGCTTAAATCTTTCATCAGAATTCAATCATATTAAAAATTATCGTCTAACTTTGTTCTGTAATAAATAGCGAAACGAAGGTTGATAAAACAGTTTTGTAACTCTCTCCATAAACCATACGTAATGCTTTCAAAAATGATTTAAGTAATAAAGTTACTGCATAATTTACGTTTTGCCATGCGAACAAAATGCTTTTCGAGAATTAGGGAAGTCCTCCTAAAGTGACATACCATTTTGTTTTTAGGTCATTATTGCTACATAAACCATGATTTTAAACAAAATTTGTATGAGGAGCGTGCTTCATTCATTTGTAGGTTTCGCCATATTTTTAAATTAATACAAACCATACGTTTTTGACCTACTTGTAGAAAGTGCATAATGTCATTTAGACCGATGTCAGGGTAAAATGACATATGAGTAAGAAAAAGTAAGAAATTTAGATAAACATTAGATATTTGATGTATTTAATAGATTTGTACTCAACAAATAACAGGCTACTCCTGAGACAGTTCTTCAACAGCATCAGTTGAGGTTTCTCAGTTCAACCGTACAAGAAAGTGAAGACTGAAAGTACAATTACAAATGTGAATGCATGAAACAACAAAATTAGTGCCGTTTTTGTAAAAATCGTATCTATTTGAAGATAGAACGAATAAAGTTTTTTGTTCTGTGGCTTTCTCTAGCACATTCAGTGTGTACCCACAAATTACACTGCTTACACCTTAACCAGTGTTCTCCGGGTTTCGAATAAGAGTACGGTTCGAGGCAGTACAAACAGAGACAATCTTCGGAAGCATCACTGTTGTCACTTTTTCGTGCAATATTTCTTTCCCAAAACTAAGTTACCTCTTTGCTTTTCTCTGCTATTTGGATTGCAAGTTGTCTCACCTGCTTCATAGTAATAGAAAACATGCGCAACTCCAATAGTTTCAGGTGTTGTACCGGTTGACGCTTCAGTACAGAGTTTAAAGTTTTCTGGAATCTACCTAATCCTTTCTTAACACCACTGAAGATTTTGTTCGTATTCATAATTCGTCTTCTATGCATTGCCTGGGAAACTCCGAATGCTTTCGACGCCCGCAGCCATCCCATCCCGCCGCTGATAACAGCAACTATAGCTTGATGCATCTGCACTGCATCCCAAGATTGTCTTGAGGATTTTCTTACTTTACTGCCTGCCATCTGAAAGGCGAAATTCATGACATCATATCTGGCCTTCGTAAATTCATTTCCTTTGTGTATCATCGCACATTTATTAATCCATGTTTAATGTTTCGTTTAATTTATTTTATTATAGAATGACTTACTGTTATTGTTGTTAAATATAAACAGATACGTAAAATAAATAATTTAATTAATATCAGAGATCGCCCGCCCGGTTGGCCGTGCGGTCTAACGCACGGATTTCCGGGCGGGAAGGAGCACCGTCCCCTTGTCGATGTCCGGTGAGCCGGCCAGTCTGTGGATGGTTTTTAGGCGGTTTTCCATCTGCCTCGGCAAATGCGGGCTGGTTCCCTTTATTCCGCCTCAGCTACACTGTCGGCGATTTCTGCGCAAACACGTTCTCCACGTACGCGTACACCACCATTACTCTACCACGTAAACATAGGGGTTTTACTCGTCTGGTGTGAGACGTTCCCTGGGGGGCCCACCGGAGGCCGAACCGCACAGTAACCCTGGGTTCGGTGTGGGGCGGCGGAGGGGTGAAGTGGACTGCGGTAGTCGTCGTGGGGTTGCGGACCACAGTTTGAAAAGCTCGTAAGGGTGTTGCATGGTAGGTTGAGCTGAGAAATAATTGTCGGAAAAATTAGTTGCGTTGCGCCGTTTCCAAGTTAGTTAGCACTAAAGTTAGCCAATCAGGCCGTTGCGCGGGTAAATTCAAGCGGCTCGCCAGAGATGGTGTCGCCAAATGTATTTATCGTTTGGTTTCCTAAAACCAAAGACGACAACGATACAAAAATTGGACATTGCGTGGTAGTAAGGATCCAACCGGATCCAAAGACTGAGCAGTCTACGCTATGAGAACAACTGAGATTAATACTGTCTTGTGGGCCGCTTGAATTTTCTGGCGGTACCACTTTTTACCATTTTTTCCAAAAGTACAGGACGCAAAATAAATTACAAATCGCAGCAGACATTGTAACGTTTTACAACTACAGTTACGGAGTGGTTGTAAACGTGACAATGTATACTAACTATGCCCTATTAGAGTAAAATTTCAGTTTAAATTGCCGGCCGGGATGGCCGAGCGGTTCTAGGCGCTACAGTCTGGAACCGTGCGCCCGCTACGGTCGCAGGTTCGAATCCTGCCTCGGGCATGGATGTGTGTGATGTCCTTAGGTTAGTTAGGTTTAAGTAGTTCTAAGTTCTAGGGGACTGATGACCTCAGCAGTTAAGTCCCATAGTGCTCAGAGTCATTTTTTCAGTTTAAATTCTGGTACAAAGTTGCACGTCATAGAGGATAACTTTAGACCAGTCTTAAAAACTAAAGAATTTTTCCTATATCTAATGCTCTGGGAAAATTTAGATCATGCCAGAAGGAAATCATGTGTTAATAAGATGCGCAAACAAGCAGTCTTAATTCAGTACTGCGGGTATACTTTGAAATACTAAGTATTTTGCATCAGCTTGGCAATGTTACTCTTAAATCACTATCGCCAGAAGATATCTGTACAGCGAACGTAATTAAACGATACTCACAAGCCTAGGAACTTGTAAGAAGCTGAAATGACAATTGAAATACTAACTGGAAATCACAGAGGTAATAAAACTGTTACTTTTAGTACAAAATAATGCCAGCAGGTGGAACATGAGCCATTTGAAACAGAAGTGGTAAGTGATACAAAGATACAATGACTGGCCGAAAGCTAACGTAACTGACTGTATCGAAATTTTCCTTAAGAATCGTTTCTCAGAAGAACTTTTCCTGCAACAGCTTTACAAGCTTTTCAGACTGTTTCTGACCGCCTGACCACCCTGTATATAGTATGCGCGCGCGCGCGCGCGCGCGCGCGCGTGTGTGTGTGTGTGTGTGTGTGTGTGTGTGTGTGGGTGGGTGGGTGGGTGGGTGGGTGGGTGGGAGGGTGGGTGGGTGGGTGTGTTTTCTGTCTCTCTTCCTCTGCAGCCGGCAGCCGTCTTTTTATATTGTCATTATAATCGGAAAAATGGAGAGCTCAGATAGTAGGATTTTATGATGTTATTTTTTTAGGTTTACTTGCACGTATTGCACCCACGACATCATGCAGAAATTCACACACTCATATCACGTCATTTACAGTGCTTTTTACGTTAGATCATAACTTTATACAAAGATATCTCGATGGCATAGCTCGCCAGAGCAACAGCATTCAATTACAGAGCGTCTATTAAAAAAAAATTCCTAATTGCAAACCCACCATATTTGTTTATAAATAGTCCTTATTTGTACTAACAGTAACTGTTAACAGAAATTTATTTTAAATGAAAAAGAAATTAATCAACTTTTTGGCTGTATCCTGACTCTTTCGAAATAATTACTGATGTGTTGCATGTGTCTGAAGTTTTGCAAAATGAAGAAGTTAAAAGAATACTGTCCTCTAAGGTTACCACCTACTTTTAAAATATATGACGTTTCTCGTTCTTTTTTCGCTTTTAGCTAGAACGTAATAAAGACAATAAGAGAGAGAGAGAGAGAGAGAGAGAGAAATGCAGAACAACACACCACACGGAGATCTCGTATTCTAAAGTCATGTGAAATTTCACGGCAGTTGAAAATAAGAATAACTTCTTATAACGTTTTGTTATACACATGAAAATAAACGTAACTAGTGCAGTAACTTTAATATTTAGCTCATTATTAAAACATTTCATATAACATAATTTATTCAGAAAGTTTACTATATTTCCGAAACAAAGTGTCGACACATATATTTACTGCCCCTTTAACGTAACACTGAATTTCGATAAACTGGCTTGAAAAATATCCGCAATATCTCCCCACAGAATAACTGAGAACCCGCTGACGGATAAGTTACGGAGTAATGTGCTTCCAAGCCTCGTCGGCCCAGTAGTGTTAAATACGCAGTGAGTAATATCACGTTCTTGCACAGGATAGTGTCAAGACGTTATCCGTGGTGCTGCGCCTGCGCATGTTCCTAAGTGGCCGTCTTTAGGGCAGAATCTTGATGGTGCGACATGCAGGTAATCCGCATTGCGTGCGAGCCGGGTGTTAGCGTTGAGCGCGCTAAGTGATAAAAACGCAGTCACGACGTGGCGCACTGACAGCCCCGCATATCGTTAACTTATTCTCCTAAGTGACGTTCGATCATCACTTTTCAGCAGGGTAATGAGCTTCGCTACCTAACAGTCTGGCGCGTTAAGAACGTGCGTCCTAAAACTAGAAAGTTATCGAGGTGAATATCTAGTTCTCTGTTGGGAGCAGTGATGAAAAAGGAATGCTATATTTTTGGCGCTTTATGAGAACATTTAATTGAAATCTGTGCCAGTTTTCTATAAGTGCATCTCATAGTCACTGTACAAATCTAGACGATTCCCACCTTTGTGAAGCTTAGTTTTGTGTCACTTTCCACAAGTTTTCAAAGCCTGTTGTTGCATGAAAGTAGATTGTGAGGCCACTTATGATTTTTGGCTTAGGAGTGGCATCTTCAGTATGCGTTCATAATAAGCACACTGAAGTTGTTTTGTCGTAAGCTGATATCTCGGAGGTTCCCTGGGTGTATGGTAAAATCCGTTTTATAAGAGCTACCAACCACTAAATAAATGACCTACTTTAAAACTTTCTCGCCATTACCGTTTTCGTACACTTTGTTCATCCTCAAGCAGGTTGATTGTATTTTCATGACGAACTATTAATTAATTGTAGAGTGTTTCCAACGTCAGCGAAAAACAGATTTTGGCTGAACAATGTTCGCAATATAAATGAAAATCAAGTATAAATATAAGTTAAAGACAACAGGACAAATCTGTGTCCTCTGCACTTACAATAAAAATGTTCCAGTTTTTTTTCCGAAAACATTTACTTTCCATGTGGTGCTAAATGTGTCCTTGATTCATTTACCACTGTTTTGTGCTTTTATCGTGTGTAGTGCTGAAGAATATGAACATCTAAGAATGAGATTCTGGAGAGTGACGTTGTAACTGATGGAAGAATTTACCTGCTTGGGAAGTAGGATCACAAGGAATGGTAGAAGCCGAAAAGAAATTGTGAAACAATAGAGCTGGCTAAAATTGCATTTAATCTGGGAAAGAATGTACTGACCGGGAAGCACATAAATCCGAAAATAAGGAAACTGATCGTGAAATCATTTGCTTGGAATGTGGTCCTATAGGATCTGAGGTCACCAGTTCCCTAGATTTAGAACTACTTAACCTTAAATAACCTAAGGATATCGCACACATCCATGCCCGAGGCAGGATTCGAACCTGCGACCGTAGCAGCTGCGTGGTTCCGGACTGAAGCGCCTAGAACCGCTCGGCCACAGCGGCCGGCGAGAAGACTGCAAATTCCCTTTCAGTTATCCAGACTGAACGTGAAATGATTGCCTTGAATAGGCCATGGCCACTCTACATCTAAACTCCACAAAACACATTAAGCTGCGTAACGGAAAATGCCACTGTATTTTCTACCCTTTTCTCTCAGCGTCTGAAAGACTTGGGAGATCCCCATGGACGTGATTGCGATGGTTTCATGGCAACCAAACATGCTCATTACTTGTGACTTCCATTGTCAATAGAACATTAAACCTCAATCTGCCTTCCTTTCTTATGTCTTTGGCGTCTTGTGCGTAGCTGTCATTTAGAGGGAAGTATATAAACGTCCTTATCACCTGTCAAGTCGAGAAACTTCATTAGTGGAGATCCAAAGAAGAGCAACGCGTTTCGTCACAGGTTCGTTTAGCAAGAGTGAGAGCGACACGGAGACGGTCATACAACTCTACTGGTAGGCATTACGGATGAGACGTTGTGCTTCCAGTTGTGGTTTAGTGTCCAAATTTCGCGAGTGTACGTTCCTGCAAAAGTCAACTCACATATTGCTATCTTCTACAAATCTCTCACAACAGGAACGAGGATGGAATTAGAGAGATTTGAGCTCGTGTGAAGCCCCACTAACATACCACCTGCCCGCACACCATTCGAGACTGACAGGGAGAGGTCCCTAGCAGGGATATCGACGTTTTGAAACCATCTATACGGTGATATAGTTTAAGGGTCCAAAGTATCACACTCTGCAACCATTCACCCTGGTGAGCCCTCGTCTACGAGTAATTTGCGAAATATTTTCAGAAGTTCGCATGATGCTCTACAGCGTTAAAAAAGAGATATAACATGCGTGGCCAAAGTAGTGCAATTGCGGAGGTACAGCTCTCCCCACGCAAAAGGTTGCAGCTTTGAAACACCTCAGGAGCTTACAAACTTTTGTTTTTAATGCTTTATCGAAATGACTTCCAGCATTGTTTTTATTCAATTAATTTGTTAAAATGTTTTTATCTCTGTTCTTTTGTCACATCATTTTAATCATCGTATTAACTTTTCAGCTGCTCTCATTTTTTCTTCCTATCATTCTTTTTCCACTTGGAATCTTTGTACGTGTGAATTTCATTTTTTCATTTATCTGTCATAATGTTGAAACACTTGGCAATGCCAATCGATAAGTTAAAGAACAAAAGATAAAATAATCTATTGATATTGCCTGTGCAATGGTGTCAAAAATATATTTATCATTAGAAGAAGTATATTTTTTTGGATTGTAATCGTCATACAAACACTTAAAGCAAAAATTTTAATTGCAATATGGACAGAGTGATGTAGATGAAGATTTAAACGAAAGAAGCGGTTATAATTAAAACTAACCTCAAACAAAATGAGGAATAGATATAATAAATGCAATAACATGGAAAAAATACGATGACAAGACTAAAGAAATTAAATTGTAGTTAATACATGAAAATAATTAAAATGCCATGAACAAAGGTTCCAAATGGAAAAAAATAGTAATAACAAAAATGAGAACAAATTGAAAGTTAATATCATGCTTTAAATAACGGTAAAATGATTAAAAATAAAAAATACATTTAAGGCAATTAACTGAATAAAAATAATATTCAGAGTCATTTCTATAAGGATTTAAAAATAAAAGGTCTTAACGTTAGTGACGAGATTATAACCCACAGCCACCTGCGTTCGATAACTGTGCCTTAAACATTACGCTACGCAGCCAGTCTGTATAACATTTCTTTCTTTCAACTGTAGGCCGTAACACGAAATTCCGAACTTTTTTTTCGTCACTTACTCGCAAACGAGAGCCCACTAGGGTGAATGGGTGTGATGCCTACGACCTCAACCAACATCACTGTATAGACGGTTTCATAAATTCGACCCCACCCTGGGGACCTCTCCTTGTAAGACAGGAAAGGGGAGGATGTAATGCTGACACACGAAGTAGATGTAGAGACGGAGCGAAAGGGTATAACGAATATTAGGTATATTATTTTCAAGCTTAAATCAGAAATCGGAGAAATCAAGAATGAGACAATATTACAAGTCCTTCATGGAACCTCTTTATTTCACAGCAAATTCAAATAAAAGTACAGGTAGCCTTGAAGGGCCATAGCTTTGTTTAGTATATTTTGTCACTATATCTATTTGTCAACACGTTTTTAAGCCTTCGTTCATTACACACGACAAACATTCTTCACTGCGTATCACTTACATCACCTCTAATATTGTTCCTTCAGGAGTTTCTTCAGAACACTCTAAAGTTCTGCAACGTTTCTGTCATTAGTAGATCGAATTTATCAGAATCTAATAATCGGCACAGCCTGGAGATCAACGCGAATAGTATAATTAACCTGGCTATTTGAACGCGTAGAGTTCCTATCTGGACTTGTATCACAACAGCAGCACTGCTTCCTGGTTATTACGCATACGCAGTGTGGCGGGTCCGATCCAGCTGCGTTTTTCCTGTCACTTAATTGCCAAGCGTTACGAAAAACGTTCAGTTATATTGGCCTTGTTACAGTAGGCAGTGAAATTATCGCAAAAAGGATGGGAAGCTCAAGATTACCACTCGAACTCAGTAGCACTCGTTTCGCCGCGTAAGTATTTAAAAACGTGACGAAAATTGTGGAACTTGGCGGTAGTGTTTGCCCTAGCATTTGCCAATGTTCCCTCCATCTTCCCCGCGAAAAGTTTCACTTCGAACTCTAAGAAATGACACATCACGGCACCTTGCATGTACAGTCGTGTATTTTCTTTCGCCGAAGTATGCTGCACCACATTCGTTGCATGCATTTGCCGCAAAATTCTGCCGTCACCCATTTCTCTGATAGCGTTAAAATTTCACGTCTGGAAGTCTCCCGTGGAAAAGAAGAAAGATAAAATTTTCAGAAAGGGCACCCGTGACCGAAGTGGTTCGTAAATAAATAAAATAAAGCAGTTCCCTTTCAACGCCTTCCTAATTTCTCTGCATGTCTCGTCTTCACTCTGGCATCGTATTTTACGGTTTCTTTTTTCTTTCATATTTTTCTCTGTGTGGACACCTCACTTTTACCAAGTTCTCAGCACACGTGATGATAATGGTGTGAGATGGTACATTCAAATCCCCACCCCGCTATCGCGATTTTAGCTTTCGCTTGGTGCTCATACACAGTTTGATGTTAATGGTAGGTTAGTTCTTTCATTAAGGCACTGGTCCTAAAAAATGCAGGACCCTGTCCCTAACTTGGTTGATGTATTAAACCGTAACGTTCCATTCTTTATACTGTAAAATGACACATTTCAGCAATACGAATTTACCGAATATCGTATACAAAAAGTTGATCACATGCAATGGAACAATACACTACTGGCCATTAAAATTGCTACACCACGAAGACGACGTGCTACACACGCGAAATTTAACCAACAGGAAGAAGATGCTCTGATATGCAAATGATTAGCTTTTCAGAGCATTCACACAAGATTGGCGCCGGTGGAGACACATACAACGTGCTGACATGAGGAAAGTTTCCAACCGATTTCTCATACACAAAAAGTAGTTGACCGGCGTTGCCTGGTGAAACATTGTTGTGATGCCTCGTGTAAAGAGGAGAAATGCGTACCATCACGTTTCCGACTTTGATAAAGGGCGGATTGTAGCCTATCGCGATTGCGGTTTATCGTATCGCGACATTGCTGCTCGCGTTGGTCGAGATCCAATGGCTGTTAGCAGAATATGGAATCGGTGGGTTCAGGAGGGTAATACGGAACGTCGTGCTAGATCCCAACGGCCTCGTATCACTAGCAGTCGAGATGACACGCATCTTATCCGCATGGCTGTAACGGATCGTGCAGCCACGTCTCGATCCCTGAGTCAACACATGGGGACGTTTCAAGACAATAACCATCTGCACGAACAGTTCGACGACGTTTACAGCAGCATGGACTATCAGCTCGGAGACCATGGCTGCGGTTACCCTTGACGCTGCATCACAGACAGGGGCGCCTGCGATGGTGTACTCAACGACGAACCTGGGTGTACGAATGGCAAACTGTCATTTTTTCGGATGAATCCAGGTTCTGTTTACAGCATCATGATGGTCGCATCCGTGTTTGGCGACATCGCGGTGAACTCACATTGGAAGAGTGTATTTTTCATGGTCATACTGGCGTATCACCTGGCGTGATGGTATGGGGTGCCATTGATTACATGTCTTGTCACCTCTTGTTCCCATTGACGGCACTTTGAACAGTGGACGTTTCATTTCAGATGTCTTACGACCCGTGGCTCTACCCTTCGTTCGATCCCTGCGAAACCCTACATTTCAGCAGGATAATGTACGACCGCATGTTGCAGGTCCTGTACGGGCCTTTCTGGATACAGAAAACGTTCGACTGCTGCCTTGGCGAGCACATTCTCCAGATCTCTCACCAATTGGAAACGTCTTGTCAATGGTGTCCGAGCAACTGGCTCGTCACAATACGCCAGTCACTACTCTTGATGAACTGTGGTATCGTGTTGAAGCTGCATGGGCAGCTGTACCTGTACACGCCATCCAAGCTCTGTTTGACTCAATGCGCAGGCGTATCAAGGCCATTATTACGGCCAGAGGTGGTTGTTCTGGGTACTGATTGCTCAGGATCTACACCCAAACTGCATGAAAATATAATCACAGGTCATTTCTAGTATAATATATTTGTCCAATGAATGCCCGTTTATCATCTGCATTTCTTCTTGGTGTAGCAATTTTAACGGCCAGTAGTGTAAGAGGTAACTCCTCGAGTTGCCTCTTACATACCTTGTTTGCAACCACAGCATGTGCAACTGAACCTAAGCATTCCTATATTTCTTAAAAAGTCCAAGATACCAAAATCTGCTTTTAGACAGAGGATACAAAGGAAAGGCGTAGCTAACTTTTTTTATCTACCAAGACACCGAAGCGGTTGTAATTTTTCTTTTATTTTTTTAATGGAACCATATACTACTTTCAAAGGCTTCTAAATTAAGTCAACTTTCTTTATCAGTTTCGGAAATTAGGTACGTAAGACGGTTGTATTTAACAGTTTTACTACCCGACATAATTGAAGAATGGTGATGTCAAACGTTCTAAGAACCATTTCTTTTCACAAAACGCGTTTCCCGTGCTATTTTCCTCTCGGCACACTGTTGCACGTCCCTATACTTGATCCAAGTGCCGAGTCACGGCGAAAACGTTGCGAACATTCATTACCAGGTGACGCACTGTCTTTGTGTCAAGCATAGTTTCTGTTTGTATTTATTGGATTTGTAAGTGCCTTGCTTCGAGCCTTAGTTGATGCATAGTATGTGTGGGAAGCAGAGCGCATGTAAGATTTTGTTTACAGCAATAAAATATCTTCGTGATGGAAGAAATTAACCTGGGTTTCAAAAATAGCAACAAAATGTTGAAGTGAAGAGGAAAAACAACGTGTGTTCGGAAAATGCCACGCAAGCTAGAGCTGTGCACCCGTTCCGTGTGATTCCAATGCATTCAGCTGACCTCTTTAACTGGGCAATTGCTTCTGAAATACTGTTGTCAATGCAGCCGTGTAAGATCTCCAAATCCAGTATCACCAAAGTGACTTATATTCATCTATCTCGAATAGCTATTAAAAATTTCTCTGAAACAGAAGAATGAAAAATTGTCTGTGTGTTCAAAAGAGATAAGACCACGGTTGACGTATGCCATGCCATACTTTATCTGAAAGACCAGCCTTATTCATCAACCACAGAACAGCAAGACATGTTGGTGATATTGCTATTTCTTTCTCAAAAGCGCAAAGAGGGTTACAGTAAACTTTTCAACATCTGGTCCCAAAACGGCAGCCACCACTGAGCACTTTTTTCTTAGTTATAATTTTGTACTTCTCCTGTAAAAAATTCAAGTGATATGAGAAATGGTTTTCTTACTGTAGTTCTACTGGGTAAAATATTATTCCTGTACTTTCAGTATCAGAAGTAAAACTTAGTGCCTCAGTATTAATGGCACTTGAAAAGAAAACTTCCTTATAGGCACTTATAAACAGTCAATTCCCTAGTACGGCACCTAAAACATTCTTAATAATTCGTTTATTTTCAATTTCGTCTCATTGCTTTTTGCAGTGATTAGATGAGCAGCGTAGTTCTTTAGTATCACATTACCTTCTTAATTTTTTGGATAAAAACAAGCTATGCACACAGAGAGACACCTTATTTTTTTTACTTTTCTGACAAATGTGAGATTTGGCATATAGCACGTTTGATATTGCCGCTCTTCAATTATTTTTATTTGTTCACACTTAACAGCTTCGACTATCATTAGTCCTGTTCAAATATAATGAGCACTTTGTCTAACAACTTAAAGGTAGTGCGACATTTTTGTTCAAAATGCTTCAAATGGCTCTGAGCACTATGGGACTTAACTTCGGAGGTCATCAGTCCCATAGAACGTAGAACTACTTAAACCTAACTAATCTAAGGACATCACCCACATCCATGCCCGAGGCAGGATTCGAACCTGCGACCGTAGCGGTCGCGCGGTTCCAGACTGTAGCGCCTAGAACCGCTCGGCCACCCCGGCCGGCAGGTGTTGACACGTATGAATGATACAGAAGGGTAAGTTTCATAAGTGATGGTTACAAAATACTGACACGAATTATTTCCAGAAGAATGGGAAAACTGGTAGACACCGACTTCGAAGAAGATCAGCTTGGCTTCCGGTGAAGTTTAGGAACACGTGATGCCTACTCACCCTACGACTTACCTAAGAAGATAGGAAAGGCAAACCTACATTTATAGTATTTGTAGATTTAGAGAAAGGTTTTGACAGTGTTGACTGGAACACAGTCTTTAAAAATCTGAAGTTAACAGGAATAAAATGCAAGTAACGAAAGTTTGTTTGCAACTTGTTCAGACACCAGACTGCAGTTAAAGGAGTCGAAGGACATGAAAGGGAAGTGATACAGGGCTGTAGCCTATGTCACAGAATCTGGGCGTTGACCAAGCAGTAAAGGAAACTGTTGTGGTTGGCAGGAGAGCCAACACCGTATTACTAGAGGAAGCCTAAAGGCACGCGTTTTAGCTCACGCAGGCTGGCGTGAGGTCTGGAACAGGACAAGGAAATTAGAATTTAGAAAAAACGGACGTAGCTGGTGGAATACTTAACTTTAATCCATTAATGGTGAACGTCGCTCTTGAAGGTACATTATTCACAGTAATAATAGTAACTGGTAATGGCGCCTTGCTAGGTCGTAACAAATGACGTAGCTGAAGGCAATGCTAACTATCGTCTCGGCAAATGAGAGCGTATTTTGTCAGTGAGCCATCGCTAGCAAAGTCGTTTGTACAACTGGGGCGAGTGCTAGGAAGTCTCTCTAGACCTGCCGTGTGGCGGTGCTCGGTCTGCAATCACTGATAGTGGCGACACGCGGGTCCGACGTATACTAACGGACCGCGGCCGATTTAAAGGCTACCACCTAGCAAGTGTGGTGTCTGGCGGTGACACCACAGAAACTAAAGATGAATTTGGAGAAAGGGAACTAATGTTTAAGAAGAAGAAATAAAATCTTTTGAGGTTTCTCAATGACAATGCAATTCTGCAGGAGTGATGAAGGGCTTGGAAGAACAGTTGAACGCAATGGATAATGTCTTGAAAAGCAGTGACAACCTCAACGTCAACACCACTAAAACGGTGGTAATAGAATGTAATCGAATTAAAATCAGGTGCCACTGAGGGAACTAAGACATTAAGCGTAGTGTATTGTCTTTTCCTATCTGTATAGCAATATAAATAATCACGGGCGAAGTAGAGAGGATACAAAATGCGATCTGGCAATGGTAAGGAAAGTATTTCTGCAAATGAGAGATTTGTTTTTTTTTATTTATTTTTTTCAAATGTGTGTGAAATCGTATTGGACTTAATTGCTAAGGTCATCAGTCCCTAAGATTACACACTACTTAACCTAAATTATCCTAAGGACAAACACACACACCCATGCCCGAAGTAGGCCTCGAACCTACGCCGGGATCAGCTGCACAGTCCATGACTGCAGCGCATTATACCGCTCGGCTAATCCCGCGCGGCCGATTTTTGTTAACATCGAATATAAATGTAAGTGTTAGGAGGTCTTTTCTAAAGATATTTTTATGGCGTGCAGTCTTGTACGGAAACAGGCATGACAGACAGTTCACACAATAAGGGAACAGAAGATTTTGAAATGTGGGGCTACAGAAGAATTATGAAGATTAGATGGGTAGATCGAATAAGTAACAAGGAGACACTGAATCGATATGGGAAGAGAAGAAATTCATGGCACAACTTGAATAAAAGAAGCGATCGCTGTATAGGAAACATACGGATGCATCATGGAACCCTCAATTTGCGAATGAAGGGAAATGCGAGGGGTGAAAATCGTAGAGAGAGACCAACTGAACTAATCTTCATTGAGGATGCCACAGTCATATACTGAGTGAACTAATGCAGCATTCATTCAGCTGAATTCAATTTCTTGGGAAATATAACATACTTCATAAACGAAAGATTCAGATATGTTAAAGGGAACATATACAAAACACAGAATAAAAATGTGTAGACACAGGCGCATGTAACGTTCTACACAACAGTGTGTCCCGGATAATGACAGCTGGAAATGAAAAAAATTGCAATCTGCGGAAGTGAGTATTTTTTTATGTCCTTACAAAGTACATATTGCATTTTACAAGTAAAAAAAATTAGTTAACAGCGTAACTTCTCGCCTTTTGTGTAACTAAAGCAATTACTTTTGATGCAACTACAGTTTACACGCAAAAACATAAAAAATCATATAATTATTGATTTTGTACTACATCATGATCAAAGGCAAGAGTTCCTTGTTATTATTGATATGTGCGAAAGTTGTTTAGCAATAACAGAAGCATGTTTCCTACAAGCTCGACGAAGAACTGAAGCGATGTTTGATATATTTTTGTTTTGCATTTATTTTTAAGTTTACATTTTCGTTGAGTAAATTGCGTTATCTAGCGCCAATGATAAATCTGTGTTGTTTTCTTTAGTTTTACTACAACATCCCTCCGTTTCACGTTAAAAATCAACAGTTTTCAGATAACATGTGAGTTAAACAATGACAACTTCAATTTTGCTATAAATGCTGTTTACTTTTAAGTAACAGACATTAGGATAACTATGTAGAGCAAAAACGTTCCGTAGGTTACACGGCTTCTTATATATCCTGACTTAGTTTCTAGACGGTTCACTGCTTCTGGTATCTAGGGGAATATAGTAAGACGCTGATCGCATACGCAAACAAAGCAATCGAAATGAGGTAACGCCCGACATGCAACACACCTAACGTACGACTTATGCAATTACGATCTTAACTGACCAAAGCTACCACAGGCTACGCTTACTTACAGTAGGTTTACGACTACAGTATAGATTGTCTGATGTGATACGAAGTACAACAATCATACAAAAATTAGTACTTAAAAGAGTGAATGAACAGATCAGGGAGTACAGAAAGAAAATGAAAATAGAATGCCTAAAACAGTAATGAATTTTCGACCGACAGGGAAAAGATCAACACGTAAGCCAAGAAAGAGGTAGAGAGATCAAGCAGCAACTAACCGCAGACCATAGAGGCGCTCACCAGGAGGACGTTGCAGGCAGATGAAGAAAGAAGAAGGAAGCCAAGGATCGAATAGGGTAACCAGGTTCAAATCGATGTAGACGATGTATCGTACAGTTACACAGAGATGACACAGGTTAGACTAACGTGGAGAGCAGTATCAAAAAATGGCTCTAATCACTACGAAACTTAACATCTGAGGTCATCAGTCCACTAGACTTAGAACTACTTAAACCGAAGGACATCACACACATCCATGACCGAGGCAGGATTCGAACTTGATACCGTAGCAGCAGCGCGGTTCCAGAGCGGTATCAAACCAGTCTTCGGACTGAAGACCTCAACAACCACAACTGCTACTGCTGCTACTTACTACGTATTTTCTTCCTTTCTTTACCGTCTGAATGATTCCTTTAGTTATTTTCGGAGGTCAATCAGAATAAACTGCGCATATAGTCTTTCGAAAGACGACCATTGACGGTCGGCAATCGAGAACGTAGTATCGAGACTCAAACGAGTAATCTACGAGGAGAAGCCAGTGGTCTTAGCGTTAGTTCGAGAACTGTCCCCCAGTGGCCGAAAAGCGCCTTTGATGTGAGCGTGTGCAAATGTTGGGCCCGCAACCCGCTACCTGTGTCATGAACTCGGAGTGACCTATGCGCTGTGTGTGCACCGCGGACAAGGGTGGCGGCTGGCTCGTGCCATCCTCGTGCTGTGTCGGCTGGCTGGCTAACTTGCTTTGTGTACCCGGCTCTTCGCCCGCGGTACAAAGCCCATCCACGGCTCAAGGGCTTGCGCCCACGCTGCCGTGTGCCCAGGAAGCGGCATACGGTACATCGCCTGCGAGATCACTGTCCTCCTCCCGATAAATGAAATACGCTTTGTGTTACTGTCTTTTCCTATCCGCTCACACAGCGAGGGTGAGAGGGATGAATATGTGCTTCTAGAAGCGACGTAACGCTATTTGCTTTCAACCTTTCCCTTAGGGGTCAAAGAAACGTATATGTAAAATACAGTGGTGGACAGAACTATGGAATGCGACGAGAAATGACTGTCTGAACACAAATGCAGATGTTAGCCAAGCCTACAAGTTCCGCTATGGTACTTCGCCACGAACAGCACATTTGCAGTGTCCTTATTACACTACTGGCCATTAAAATTGCTACACCACGAAGATGACGTGCTACAGACGCGAAATTTAACCGACAGGAAGAAGATGCTGTGGTATGCAAATGATTAGCTTTTCACAGCATTCGCACAATGTTGGCGCCGGTGGCGACACCCACAACGTGCTGACATGAGGGAAGTTTCCAACCGATTTCTCATACACAAACAGCAGTTGACTAGCGTTGCCTGGTGAAACGATGTTGTGATGCCTTGTGTAAGGAGGACAAATGCGTACCATACACGTTTCGGACTTTGATAAAGGGCGGATTGTAGCCTATCGCGATTGCGATTTATCGTATCGCGATATTTTTGCACGCGTTGGTCGAGATCCAATGACTGTTAGCAGAATATGGAATCGGTGGGATCAGGAGGGTAATATGGAACGTCGTGCTGGATCCCAACGGCCTCGTATCACTAGCAGTCGAGATGACAGGCATCTTATCCGCATGGCTGTAACGGATCGTGCAACCACGTCTCGATCCCTGAGTCAACAGATGGGGATGTTTGCAAGACAACAACCATCTGCACGAACAGTTCGATGACGTTTGCAGCAGCATGGACTATCAGCTCGGAGACCGTGGCTACGGTTACCCTTGATGCTGCATCACAGACAGGCGCGCCTGCGATGGTGTACTCAACGACGAACCTGGGTGCACGAATGGCAAAACGTCATTTTTTCGGATGAATCCAGGTTCTGTTTACAGCATCATGATGGTCGCATGCGTGTTTGGCGACATCGCGGTGAACGCACATTGGAAGCGTGTATTCGTCATCGCCATACTGGCGTATCACCCGGCGTGATGGTATGGGGTGCCATTGGTTACATGTCTCTGTCACCTCTTGTTCGCATTGACCGCACTTTGAACTGTGGACGTTAAATTTCAGATGTGTTACGACCCGTGGCTTTACCCTTCATTCGATCCCTGCGAAACCATACATTTCAGCAGGATAATGCACGACCGCATGTTGCAGGTCCTGTACGATCCTTTCTGGATACAGAAAATGTTCGACTTCTGCCCTGGCCAGCACATTCTCCAGATCTCTCACCAACTGAAAACGTCTGGTCAATGGTGGCCGAGCAGCTGGTTCGTCACAATACGCCATTAACTACTCTTGATGAACTGTGGTATGCGGTTGAAGCTGCATGGGCAGCTGTACCTGTATACGCCCCAAGCTCTGTTTGACTCAATGCCCAGGCGTATCAAGGCTGTTATTACGGCCAGAGGTGGCTGTTCGGGATACTGATTTCTCAGGATCTATGCACCCAAATTTCTTGAAAATTTAATCACATGTCAGTTCTAGTATAATATATTTGTCCAATGAATACCTGTTTATCATCTGCATTTCATCTTAGTGTAGCAATTTTAATGGCCAGTAGTGTATGTTGCAAGTCTGTCGTGGTCAGAACAGTGTTCTGTGTAGTTGTAAGTGCATTAAGTCAGAGCTTAGTGAATTCGGACTTTGGCAAGCTGTTGGTGCTCGTATTATGGGTGCCTCCGTAATCGAGGGAGCAGAAGTGTTTGATGTTTCAATAGACACCGTATAAAAGCTTTATATCGCATACAGGTAAAGCGGGATAACACCATCCGTGATGAGTGATCGAAACGGGCGGCCATTGAAGAAAATGATTCAATGGCTCTGAACAGCATGTATCTACACACTGTAAAAATTTCACACATACAGAATGGTTCAAATGGCTCTGAGCACTATGGGACTTAACTGCTGAGGTCATCAGTCCCCTAGAACTTAGAACTACTTAAACCTAACTAACATAAGGACTTCACACACATCCATGCCCGAGACAGGATTCGAACCTGCGACCGTAGCAGCAGCGAGGTTCCGGCAGGAAGCGCCTAGAACCGCTCGGCCACAAGCCATTGAAGAGGATTGTGACGAAAAATAAGAAGACAACTACAACAAATGTTATTGCAGAACTGACTGTCGCACTCGCGAACCCCGTGCGCACCAAAACAACACGATGGAAGCTCTATGAGCTGGGAATTCAAGGTGAGCTTGAATTATAAAACCACTCAGTCGTGATGCAAATTCTCGAACCTGGAAAACATGCCGAATCCATAAATCCTGGATTGTGGAGCAATGGAAGAATGTCATTTGGTCGAATGAGTCATCTTTCACACCGTTTCCACCTGCTACATCTACATCTACATTTATACTCCGCAAGCCACCCAACGGTGTGTAGCGGAGGGCACTTTACGTGCCACTGCATTACCTGTTCCAGTCGAGTATGGTTCGCGGGAAGAACGACTGCCGGAAAACCTCCGTGCACGCTCGAATCTCTCTTATTTTACATTCGTGATATCCTCGGGAGGTATAAGTAGCGGGAAGCAATATATTCGATACCTCATCCAGAAACGCACCCTCTCGAAACCTGGACAGCAAGCTACACCGCGATGCAGAGCGCCTCTCTTGCAGAGTCTGCCACTTGAGTTTGCGAAACATCCCGTAATGCTATCACGCTTACCAAATAACCCTGTGACGAAACGCGCCGCTCTTCTTTGGATCTTCTCTATCTCCTCTGTCAACCCGACCTGGTACGGATCCCACACTGATGAGCAATACTCAAGTATAGGTCGAACGAGTGTTTTGTAAGCCACCTCCTTTGTTGATGGACTACATTTTCTAAGGACTCTCCCAATGAATCTCAAGCTGGCACCCGCCTTACCGACAATTAATTTTATATGATCATTCCACTTCAAATCGTTCCGTACGCATACTCCCAGATATTTTACAGAAGTAACTGCTACCAGTGTTGGTTCTGCTATCATATAATCATACAATAAAGGATCCTTCTTTCTATGTATTCGCAATACATTACATTTGTCTATGTTAAGGGTCAGTTTCCACTCCCTGTACCAAGTGTCTATCCGCTGTAGATCTTCCTGTATTTCGTGCAATTTTCTAGCCGGCAGGAGTGGCCGAGCGGTTCTAGGCGCTAATGTCTGGAACCGCGCGACCGCTACGGTCGCAGGTTCAAATCCTGCCTCGGACATGGATGTGTGTGATGTCGTTAGGTTAGTTAGGTTTAAGTAGTTTTGAGTTCCAGGGGACTGATGACCATAGATGTTAAGTCCCATAGTGCTCAGAGCCATTTGAACCATTTTTTCTAGGGGACTGATGACCTCAGAAGTTAAGTCCCATAGAGCTCAGAGCCATTTGAACCATTTTGCAATTTTCTAATGCTGCAACTTCTCTGTATACTACAGCATCATCCGCGAAAAGCCGCATGGAACTTCCGACACTATCTACTAGGTCATTTATATATATTGCGAAAAGCAATTGTCACATAACACTCTCATGTGGCACGCCAGTTGTTACTTTAACGTCTGTAGACTTCTGGAAAAGCTTACAACGCAAGAGTGAAAAATTGCGGAGGTTCGGTGATGGTTTGGGCATCAATATCGTTGTATTCCAATAGCCCCATAGGCTCTCTGCAACGTCTCATTACTGCCAATGATTATGTGATCATTTTGGCTGATTAGGTCCACCCTGTGGCACAATTTGTGTTCCAGAGTGGTGAAACTGAGTTCCAAGACGACATGAGTCCCTGTTTACGAGGCTCAAATCGTTTTGTGAGAACTAGGATTAATTGTGTCATCTCCCCCTGGCCACCATAATCACCGGACCTCAATATTATTCAGCCTTTGTCAACTGCTTTGGGGAGAAGGGTAGGTGATCAATTTCCAACTCCATCATCGTTCCGGCGCGGCTGACTTTCATGCACTGGATAATTTTTACGGACGACTAAAATTTCGTAGAGTTTTTTGACGATCCGACCCGTCGAGAGGTAATATGACTTTGTTGTAAAACCGTGCCTCTACTCAGAAGCCAACAAGCACAAAACTTGGCCACAATGGCTGTTAAGAAGTGCAAACAAGGTTTTTTTATTACACTCCTGGAAATGGAAAAAAGAACACATTGACACCGGTGTGTCAGACCCACCATACTTGCTCCGGACACTGCGCGAGGGCTGTACAAGCAATGATCACACGCACGGCACAGCGGACACACCAGGAACCGCGGTGTTGGCCGTCGAATGGCGCTAGCTGCGCAGCATTTGTGCACCGCCGCCGTCAGTGTCAGCCAGTTTGCCGTGGCATACGGAGCTCCATCGCAGTCTTTGACACTGGTAGCATGCCGCGACAGCGTGGACGTGAACCGTATGTGCAGTTGACGGACTTTGAGCGAGGGCGTATAGTGGGCATGCGGGAGGCCGGGTGGACGTACCGCCGAACTGCTCAACACGTGGGGTGTGAGGTCTCCACAGTACATCGATGTTGTCGCCAGTGGTCGGCGGAAGGTGCACGTGCCCGTCGACCTGGGACCGGACCGCAGCGACGCACGGATGCACGCCAAGACCGTAGGATCCTACGCAGTGCCGTAGGGGACCGCACCTCCACTTCCCAGCAAATTAGGGACACTGTTGCTCCTGGGGTATCGGCGAGGCCCATTCGCAACCGTCTCCATGAAGCTGGGCTACGGTCCCGCACACCGTTAGGCCGTCTTCCGCTCACGCCCCAACATCGTGCAGCCCGCCTCCAGTGGTGTCGCGACAGGCGTGAATGGAGGGACGAATGGAGACGTGTCGTCTTCAGCGATGAGAGTCGCTTCTGCCTTGGTGCCAATGATGGTCCTATGCGTGTTTGGCGCCGTGCAGGTGAGCGCCACAATCAGGACTGCATACGACCGAGGCACACAGGGCCAACACCCGGCATCATGGTGTGGGGAGCGATCTCCTACACTGGCCGTACACCACTGGTGATCGTCGAGGGGACACTGAATAGTGCACGGTACATCCAAACCGTCATCGAACCCATCGTTCTACCATTCCTAGACCGGCAAGGGAACTTGCTGTTCCAACAGGACAATGCACGTCCGCATGTATCCCGTGCCACCCAACGTGCTCTAGAAGGTGTAAGTCAACTACCCTGGCCAGCAAGATCTCCGGATCTGTCCCCCATTGAGCATGTTTGGGACTGGATGAAGCGTCATCTCACGCGGTCTGCACGTCCAGCATGAACCCTGGTCCAACTGAGGCGCCAGGTGGAAATGGCATGGCAAGCCGTTCCACAGGACTACATCCAGCATCTCTACGATCGTCTCCATGGGAGAATAGCAGCCTGCATTGCTGCGAAAGGTGGATATACACTGTACTAGTGCCGACATTGTGCATGCTCTGTTGCCTGTGTCTATGTGCCTGTGGTTCTGTCAGTGTGATCATGTGATGTATCTGACCCCAGGAATGTGTCAATAAAGTTTCCCCTTCCTGGGACAATGAATTAACGGTGTTCTTATTTCAATTTCCAGGAGTGTATTTTTAGGGGTGTGGAACGAGAATTTATTGGAAAGTGAGTCATGATAGATGATGTGTCATTCAAACTGGGGCATGTTTGAAACTTACTGATGTCTGACGAATTTTATTTATCAGAATATGTTATGGTGACTGTGGCATTCGGTGGGGTTGTTTTAGTGGTTTGGGTAATAAGGAGTATAGCATAAAGATCGAAATGGTGCAATGGTAAGACACTGATCTGCATTTGGGACGACGGCTCTTCCGTTGTCGGTGTGGTCATGCAGCTTTAGGGTTTCCGTTTTCCTAAATCGTTGAAGGCAAATGCCGGAATGTTTCCTGCAATAAGAACACGGCCGATTTTCGTCCGCATCCTTGCTCAACTAACTTAACGAACTTGTGTTCGATCTCAAATGATGTCGACATCCTTTCTATGACTTATCCCAGACATCCAATGAGTGGCTGATGGACGAAAAACATCGTGAGACATTTACTAAGATGTTCCGTGAAAGAAAAGTTGTGTGTGTGATATTAGAGGTCAGTTTCAACCTACGCTGGGAAAGATGTGAAAGATTGATCTCAAGGTTATCCTCTTTGTTAGTGAAACATAAAGGATTCCACTGTTTTGACCCCGACTGGCATTAAGAGGCAACGAGATTTGCATCCGCACTTGAGACACAGTGGCGGTATTATCCATTTCTGTATCAGAGAACTGCTTTTCAGAATGAGAAATGCGAATCCTCCTCTCTTCCCAGAAATTCACTGGCAGGCCGCCTCCATTGCGAGTGAGACAGAACTGCCTTTGAGTCATTATAAAACAGGAGAACGGGCAAATGAATGAGGCATGAATATTTAAAACCGGGCACTGAGGAAATTACGTAATTACTTAGTTTATTGCGTTTCGAGTTAGCCAGGACGGTCTCGAAACACTGACGAGAAAAGCGGTTTCCTACTGTACTTGATTTAATAAACAGACGTCCTGCAATTTTACTCGCTTTTATTATCCGAGGGTATTTTCGTTAAGGAATTTCAGACATGGAACTCGCCAGGCATGTCAGACATTTTACGAATACTTCTCTGAATGACGTCACGTTACGTTTGCCTCGACGTCACATGATTACACGGAGGTAGAAGTTCTTGGATTATGCCACCCACGTTTTCCCTCTGTGACGTGTTCTGATCTTTGATGCTTTGTACTCAAGTAGTACTTATAATAAACTGGGTAACACTGCAGCTACAATTTCGCTATATCGTTGACCGAGATGAAATCAAAATTTTTCGTACCGGAAGGGTACAGGATTGTTTTTATTAAGGACTTGGTTAACGCAGTTGATTTCACTTTTTAAACTCAGTTTAATCGGAGATGGTGAAAGTTTCGGAATTCAGTGGCACAGCTCCACGAGATTAACTACGAGTGTTATCAAGAAAGTAAGTTCCGATCGGTCGCGAAATGGAAACCATTGGGAAAATCCGGTAAATCTTTGCACAGATATGCTGGGCAGTGTCTCTAGTATGCCCGTCGACAGTGTCGCGTCGCTCTTTTCAGTTTTGAGTGAACATTGAGCACGTAAAAATGCGTAGGGAATAGCGTCTCCCGCCAAGTACGAGGGCATTGTTAGAGATTTCGCCTTCGTCATGCAGCCCACATAACACAATTGTCGAGCAGTTCCTTCTTCATGCCAATTCTAGACCGCACACTACAGAGGCAATGAAAACCCTCCTGCAGCGTTTCCGATGAGAAATGTTTGATCACCCACAGTACAGCCCGTGATTTGCTCCCCCTGAGTTTCATCTCTGCTCACAAGAACTGCTGGCTATGAAGACAAAATTTTTCCACAGACAACGAGCTGCAGACCAGTGCAGATAACTGGCCGAAAGCACAGGCGGCTGCTTTCTATGACGAGGATATTGGAAAGTTGATACAACTATGTAGAGAAGTAGGTGGAAGGTGTACCTAACTGTTGCAAATAAAACGTTTCTGGTTTTCACTGTGGTTTCCATTTCGCGATCGATCGGAACTTACTTTCTGGTCAACCCTCGTATAATGATTCTCTGAGAGGATGCTACACTATTCCCAAACGAAACAACGAATATTTGGCAGTTACGCTTTTTAGTGATAGTTTTCCTTTTCGAAACTGCATGTATTGATTTCTAGTCTGGCTTGTCGGCTACATGAGAGGTTCCTGGTTTTTAGGTTTAGTTTGGTTTGCCACTTGTTTCTCTTATCACAAGCGCAATGTTTCGTCATGCTTTGGACTCTATTCACATACTGCAATGGGAATACGATAGTCGCATCTTTCGAGTGTCTTAGTTGCTACATGTTTCAAAGTTGTACCTATACGTTTTGTAGGATAATATGTTGGCTCATTTTTATTCTTCTTGTTCATTCCCATACATTTGTGAACGTGGAAAGATTCTGGCACACATGGCAGCCAGTTGCAGTTTATTGTACTGAAACATTTATTCTTTCATAAGTTATATTTGAAGTCAACGCACGAACGTAGCATGGTGGCATCTAGGGAAATATTATTTCGTAAAGTAGACCGTAGAGAAGGTTGTGCCGGAGTCGTAGAATCCATAAGGATGTGTATACACTGACTTCTAAAAACGGCACTACACTATCTTTTGTCTTCGTGCGATATAGTTACGTGCTAACCGGTACTTAAGAGGCTGGAGGAATGCAATGCCTAATCATCTATACTAGGTATTTTCCCGCACCCAAATTTGGGTTCGTACATTAACTCTACTTGTAATCGACGAATATGGTACTTTGTGTTCTTGATGCAGTCTAAGTTACTACTTCTTGTGGAAAAAGCATTTCTGTCGGGGACCTGCGTGTTTTCCTGCCAGTGTAACCTGCAGTCATAGAGCAGTAGGACAGAAGTTAGGATATGGACACCTAGCTCATTTGATACAGTTACCCGAGAGAAATGAGCAGCGGCCAGCTTCCCAGCTATGTCACGCGCTACTGGTTAGTTGCTGCAGAGAGTTGGTTACTAGCAGTTACTTAATATGTGCCAAGACAGATCAGAAAACGAAAAGGAAACCAGTAATATGTGAGCAGCTACCGCGTAACGAAATCGACCCATTGAAAGATTGGTTCAAATGGCTCTGAGCACTATGCGACTTAACTACTGAGGTCATCAGTAGCCTAGAACTTAGGACTAATTAAACCTAACTAACCTACGGACATCACACACATCCATGTCCGAGGCAGGATTCGAACTTGCGACCGTAGCGGTCGTTCGGCTCCAGACTGTAGCGCATAGAACCGCACGGCCACTCCGGCCGGCCCCATTGAAAGACCTAGACTACGAAGTCGATTTCAGGGGAACACAAGTGCACAAAACGTTGCTGAAAATGGTTTTGTGAGGATCAGATGCATCTCTGGATGGCTTCATTCGTTGGTATGTTGAAAACAGTAAGAAACATAACGACCACAGCCAGCAATAAACATCACGGAATCTCAAGTAATAGAACAATGAGTAATGATAAAACCCTTGGATTTGAAACCAGTTATGGTTTACATGCAAGGTTTAAAACATCGCTACAGCTGCTCACACGCTGTTTGGTAACGACATTCCTCCAAATTAGTGCCCTTTGAGTGAAAAGTATTGCGGTAATAATCACAGCTCAACACGGCTTCCACAGAAATGGTTCAAATGGCTCTGAGCACTATGGGACTTAACTTCTGAGGTCATCAGTCCCCTAGAACTTAGAACTACTTAAACCTAACTAACCTAAGGACATCACACACATCCATGCCCGTGGCAGGATTCGAACCTGCGACCGTAGCGTTCGCGCGGTTCCAGACTAAAGCGCTTAGAACCGCTCGGCCACTCCGGCCGGCGCGACAGAAATATAATTATATTAAATGCGTAGTCTACAGACTGTGCGAAATTTGTGCTGTTATCAAAACAGTAACAGCCAGGAGGAGAACATACATTTTGAACGAAATTTACCACCGTTAAAAAAATCTTCGTACAAAACGCTAAACACGCCACCTCCAAAGAAGCAGCCACTTACGCTGGCGTTGTCCGGTGGCTGTAAGTAATTATAATTGCGATCGCCGTCACCCTGCCTGTAATCCGTCGCTCCCCCGCTGCCAATCCCGTGCCGATTTGAGCTGGGTCACTGGTTTCTTGGTAACGTGATGGAAGCAGCTATGAATATTCTAGGCTGTACGGAGGAAACATTAATGCAGGCCGTGTACTCTCTCGTGGGTACGCTGTTTGCTCTGAAATAGGCGGCTTCAAGGGCGGGCGCGATGCCCCCGTGCTCATTGTTTGCCCTCGTTTTGTGATGGTGGACGTGGGGCCGCATACATTTGCACGCAGTGCGTGCGCTCGGCTAGCCAAGTTTACTAGCATTCCTCCGGCTGTTAAGGGAACCTAGCTAACCGGCGATGCCCTATTTATGGAGTATTTGCAGTGGTCTCCGTCTCCGTGGCTCCTGTCGGCCCCTGTTACGAGAATCCATTCCATCGCTTTCGAGACACGGCGGCGCCCCTCTGCTGCCTTGTCAGCACAACTGTAAGCAACTCAGTTTTCAGTAAGTAACAATCTCTGTTGTTCTGTTAATATTCAGTTTTGCACGGTTAACTATGCCATTTTTTATCCAGTTATGTGTCAGGTAACGCTCCACTGAGAAATATTACAGTATCCACGTAGATAAAGCTACAGGTAACTACAACTTGTTTATCTTACAAGGGGAGGCCATAATTTTCGGATCACGGATTTACTTCAAACTTTGTACACCTTTATTAGGTCATTAAAACAACATAATATGCAAGTAGTAAGGTGCACTACTCCGACTATTCCGAGAATATAGCAAGAAAAATTTTACGTGTCTGTTATGTAGCTGATGTATATGTGCGAAGGCATTAGTCGTAAAAATTGTTGTGCTCAAGTGGTACCAGTGTTTACGCTCAAGAAGAATGTTTCTTTGTTTATTTCTTAGAACTGACAATTTTTATTTTCCTCGTTTTATGATCTCAGTGTGTGCTGTGATTTTGGTTTCCAAAAGAGCTGACTGCTCTCCATTAACAGACACGGATCTCCTTACGTTTTAAGAAGGGACTTTCACAGTGTCTTAGCTATTCGTTGCCAGTGTCCTTCTTTTAGAATTTGAAGACTTAACCATTTTAATATGAAGAATTAAAATGGTTTCCTTTACAAGGAATGGATGCTTTTTATTCTGAAGAAAATGCATCAGCCGGCCGGTGTAACCGAGCGGTTCTGGGCGCTTCAGTCTGGAACCGCGCGACCGCTACGGTGGCAGGTTCGAATCCTGCCTCGGGCATGGATGTGTGTGCTTTCCGTAGGTTAGTTAGGTTTAAGTAGTTCTAAGTTCTAGGGGATTCATGACCTCAGATGTTGAGTCCCATAGTGCTCAGAACCAAAATGCATCAACATTTATTTTTGTTTTCATTCTGCTATCAAGAGAGAAGCCGTCAGCGATTTACATATAGCGCCTAGAAGCTCGCCGATGAGGACAAATTATGGAGACCGCAAGGTCGGAATGTAAGGGGAAAAGGGGGTCCGAAGGGAAAAGGAAAAGGAAAAAGTGGGTAGGATACCTGGCTCTCACACAGGTGGCCCGAGTTCGAATAAAAAAAAAATCCCGCTGTCTCTTACTTTTTAATCTATATTTTTTCGTCACTGGTCACATTATTTAATTTATATGACATTTGTAATGAAATATATAGCAAAAAAAATTCCACGTGCATTTTCATGAAGTTGTAGTGAATTTTTAATTAAATTTTCAAGGACGAGGGCCGGCTTGGGAGCCCAAGTCGAATCTCGATAAATAATGATGTGAATGACGTTATTCGCAATCAGTAATAAGTAATTCACGACGCGCCAGACCACAAGAGTCACGCTCAATTACTCATCGGATGTGCACTCGACACCACACATTGCAGGATGATATTTGTCATACAGACATGGAAAATATAAATTGAAACCGCATCTACTGGATCGAATGAATGCAGTTTTCCCACATTTACAGGGAATGTTCAGAGTGTCTGAGGGAAAACACTCCTCGCTGACAAATTGAAAATTAAATACTATGACCAATGATGAAAAACGTAGATTAATCTTTAATTACCAAGCAGGAGTCGAACTGTCACACTTTACACGTTCGTTTTAGGAAGTTCGAACGCTAATCACTCTTTTTTTCTGATATCATTTTGTTCCTTCCTTGCATTTGTTTGAGACGGACGTTCCATGACACCCGTTCAGCTTCATTGTTGATCCGTTCACTCAGTTTTTTTTTATTTTTTTTTATTACAGAGAGTAGTTAACCCTGTGGCCGAACGCACTGAACTACCGTGCCGGCTTCTCTTGAGCAGCATGAACTCCAACGTCAAGGACCTGTATACAGATACCTACGTCACATAATACACGCGCAAAACTTCTCTTGCGATTTTTTCGAAATTGCCATAGTATTGCACCTTAATGCTTACACATTATGTTGTTTTAATGGCCTATTAAGGGTATAATAACTTTGAAGAAAATCTGTGATCGCAACGTCTTGGCTTCCCCTTGTTAGTTAAATTAGAACCCTGTGCGTTTGAGTATGCCCTGAGGACAAGGTATAATATTTTAGACTACGAAGCGTCTGGCGATAGCTTTGCTCCAATCTGGAAACAGAAGGTAGCTGACTGCGTAATTCAAAGAGAAGCAGGCCTAGCATTTCACGATTGGTGATGGCTTCTCTCTCTTGTGCTTCAATATAAAACTTTCTTTTTCCATGTGCAACACTCAGTCAGGAGTCACAAGAATTAAATACTTGATTATGTGGGACACAACTAAATTAATGCTCGTGCTTTCCTCGTATCCCTTTAGCTCACAAGGGGAAGTCCCTGTCCCAATTCCCTCAGATTTAGTGGTAAGAGGACCCAGTGGACAGACCGTCAAAAACTGAGATCAACCATGAAAACAGAAAGAAGATATACTGAACTGTGGGAAAAAAAGCAAAATAAAAACAGCGAACGGTCGAAGTACATAAAGTGCAGCATAGAGCAGTATACATCAACACCGGCGTCTTGGTTACGTGGTCACGGTGTTGGACTGTAAAACGAGCGGGCCGTGTTCAAATCTCCCTCGTGCCATGTATAGTGTCGACTCTCTGCAATGCCACCACCGTAACAGTGGCAACTCCTGACAGTGCAGCCATCGCTGCAAGACCCACTCTCACTCGGAACTGAAGACCGCAGGTGTGGTGTCACCGCCAGACACCACACTTGCTAGGTGGTAGCCTTTAAATCGGCCGCGGTCCGTTAGTATACGAAGGACCCGCGTGTCGCTTCTGTCAGTGATTGCAGACCGAGCGCTGCCACACGGCAGGTCTAGAGAGACGTCCTAGCACTCGCCTCAGTTGTACAGCCGACTTTGCTAGAGATGGTTCACTGACAAATTACGCTCTCATTTGCCGAGACGATAGTTAGCATAGCCTTCAGCTACGTCATTTGCTACGACCTAGCAAGGCGCCATTATCATTTGCTATTTATCTTGTGATGCATGTACCGTCAGACCGATGTTCACCAATTATGAATTAAAGTTAAGTATTCCATCAGCTACGTTCTTTGCTACTATAAATTCCCTTAACTGTTCCAGACCTCACGCCAGCCTGCGTGAGCTTTAACGCGTGCCTTTCGGCAACCAATCATAGTGGCTTGGCTGTCTTGCCAAGTCACAACAGCAGGTACTGTGGAATCAGGCACGTCGAGCATTCCATATCCGAGTATCCAAATATTTCATAACCTCACATATAGCCCTGGGCAATCCTGAGTAAAAAGTCATCGATCTTTCCTATGCGTGATACACAGATCGCTGGATTTTTACTCAAGATTACCCAGGGCTTATGTGAGGTTATGAAATATTTTGACGCTCGGATATGGGATGCTCCACGTGCCTGAATCGACAGTAGCTGCGGTCATCAGTTCCGACTGAGAGTCGGTCTTGCAGCGATGGCTGCACTGTCAGGAGCTGCCACCGTTACGGTGGTGGCATTGCAGAGAGTATACACTATACATGGCACGAGGGAGATTTGAACACGGCTCCCCCTTTTACAGTCCAACGCCGTGACCACGTAACCAAGACGCCGGTGTTGCTGTATACTGATCTATACTGCACTTTATGCACTTCGACAGGAGCCATTAATGAGTGGAGATAAACGAAACTAAGAATAAGTTGATGGTAATAGAAACAAATGTGTGACATTTTTGCATTACGAACGCTCATCAGCGATGTTTTTGCACCATTGTTCAAGCGTGATGAAATATGACACAATCGCAGCGATGGACACAGCAGTTCAGTGTTTAAAATTTGTAGAATTTAAAACAGTCTTTGACCGCAAAGATTTCTGTTTTATTTTATAAGCAGTTATGATTATGATATAGGTAGGAGTTATTCAAATGGCTCTGAGTACTATGGGACTTAACAGCTGTGGTCATCAGTCCCCTAGAACTTAGAACTACTTAAACCTAACTAACCTAAGGACCTCACACACATCCATGCCCGAGGCAGGATTCGAACCTGCGACCGTAGCAGTCGCGCGGTTCCGGACTGCGCGCCTAGTAGGAGTTATTAAAATAGTATACAAATCATAAAACACTTGTAGTCAAGATAGGCACCGCCAACAGAGCTAAAACATAATAAAACTGTATGATAAACAAGAAAAAGATAATTGTTTTCTGTTTGATTGCTTCCACAGACCTGCAATATTTTCAAAAGGACAATATTTTTCGCCTGGAGTGCTATTTAATTTCCTTATTCAAGGCGGCCACGATTTCGGCTTGTTACTTGTTTTCAAGTGATATCTATAACAACACACACTGAGGTGACAAAAGTCATGGGATATCTTCTACAATCGTGTCGGACTTCCTTTCGCCCGCCTTAGTGTGGCATCTGGATGTGGCATGGACTCAACAAATCGTTGGAAGCTCCGTGCAGAAATATTGATCCATTCTGTCTCTACAGCTGTCCTATGCTGCGAACGTTTACCGATGCAGGATTTTGTGCACGAACTGACCTCTCAATTATATCCCATAAGTTATCGATGCAATACTTGTCGGGCGATCTGGGTGGCCAAATCATTCTCTAGATCTGTCCAGAATGCTCTTCAAACCAATCGTAAACAACTGTGGCCCGGTGACATGGCGTATTGTTATCCATAACAAGAAG
This sequence comes from Schistocerca cancellata, assembly GCF_023864275.1. Lineage (NCBI taxonomy): Eukaryota > Metazoa > Arthropoda > Insecta > Orthoptera > Acrididae > Schistocerca > Schistocerca cancellata. The sequence goes on along the minus strand of NC_064629.1, from coordinate 815,373,809 downwards.
TCCCCGAATAGTTCAAATGGCTCTAAGCACTAAGGGACTTAACATCTGAGGTCATCAGTCTCCTAGACTTAGAACTACTTAAACCTAACTAACCCAAGGGCATCACACACGTCCATGCCCGAGGCAGGATTCGAACCTGCGACCGTAGCAGCAACGCGGTTCAGCTTCAAAAATGGTTCAAATGGCTCTGAGCACTATGGGACTTAACATCTGTGGTCATCAGTCCCCTAGAATGTAGAACTACTCAAACCTAAGTAACCTAAGGACATCACACACATCCATGACCGAGGCAGGATTCGAACCTGCGACCGTAGCGGTCACGCGGTTCCGGACTGAAGCGCCTAGAACCACTCGGCCATCGCGGCCGGCGTCCCCGAATGGTTGCAAATGGTCTCCGAGAAGCTGAACGTTACCATTTCCAGTCAATGATCGGTTCAGCTGGACAATAGTGCCCAGTCCATCCCACGCAAACACGGCCCACATCATTATGGACTAACCACCGGCTTGCACAGTGCCTTGTTCAAAACTTGGACACATTGCTTCGTGGGTGTCTGCCCCACACACGAATTCTACCATCGCCTTTTAACTACTGAAATCGGGACTCATCTGACCAGTCGTCTAGGGTCCAGCCGGTATGGTCTCGAGCCCAGGAGAGGCGCTGCAGGCGATGTCGTGCTCTTAGCAAAGATATTCGCATCTGTCGTCTGCTGCCATAGCCAATTACCGCCAAATTTCACCGTACTGTCCTAACGGATACGTTCGTCGTACGTCCCACATTGGTTTCTGCTGTTATTTCACACACTGATGCTCGTCTGTTAGCACTGACAACTATACACAAACACCGCTGCTCTCGGTCGTTAAGTGAAGGCCGTTGACCACTGCGTTATCCGCGGGGAGAGGTAATGTCTTAAATTTGGTATTCTCGGTACACTATTGACACTGTGGATCTCGGAATATTGACTTGCCAAACGATTTCCGAAATGGAATGTCCCATGCCTCTAACTCCAACCACCATTCCGCGTTCAGAGTCTGTGAATTCCCGTCGTGCGGCCACAATCAGGTCAGAAATCTTTCCACATTAATCACCGGAATAAAATTAACTGCTCCGCCAAAGCACGTCCCTTCCACACCTTGTGTACACGATAGTACTGCCATCTGTGTATGTGCATATCACTATTCCATGGCTACTGTTACCCTCAGTGTAAACTGCTTAAAAAATTTCAACATTAAGAATACTTTCTTTTCACACAATATTTCACAAAAGCAAGATTCTTTTTACGAAATTTTTGAGAACAGAACGTACTCTTTAAGTTGAACTGGTCTTTAAGAGAGTTATTTTGTTATACCTGTCACTTTAAAATGGCGTAAAAGGCCGGATTCGCGATCGTAGTTAATACACACGTTTGATAACAGCCCAGACACAATATGGTATCTTTTAAAATGTTCAAATGTGTATGAATTCCTATGGCGCCAAACTGCTAAGGTCATCGGTTCCTAGACTTACACACTAGTTAAACTAACTTACGCTAAGAACAACACACACACACACCCATGCCCGAGGGAGAACTCGAACCTCCGGCGGGAGGGGCCGCGAAATCCGTGACATGGCGCCTCTAACCGCGCGGCCACTCCGCGCGGCTGTTATCTTTTCCAAAACACGAATGACCCCCAGTGTAGGGTTACCGTAACCTAATTGAAAACATTTTGCTATCAAAAATTTTTCTAAATTCTACGAATTGTCCAAAGAGTTTGAGATGAATGTGATTAAAACGAGAAAGATTTTAAAAATCGTGAAGTTGATACTAAGTTATCACTCTCTTTTTTTCACTCACGCTCGCCTCCATAAGCACGCTCTATTATATTAACTACGACGGATGAGGAAATTTCGCATCCGATTTAGGTCCACTATTCTTAAATGGCGTTCTGGATTGCTACTCAAAACCACTCCAGTCTCATTTCATAATGGTTCCTTCTCTTGTGTCTGTCAAAATATGAACTATCTGTAAGTCGGCTATAGCGTCATTGGTGTCGGGGCAACATTAAAACACATCAAAAAAGTTAACGTAATGTAAAGATCTGAGTGCTACATTAAGTTCAGTATAGAAGCTGGCTTTACACGAAATTAGTGAATATTCTGGTACGATGACAGACGTTGTACACTTAACGGGAGTTGTGAACAAAACTGTGTGGACTTGTTCTCTTCCGCGTTGTTGTGTGCTTGTGAATAGGACAGTACAGTTAACAGACGAAATGCACTGTGGAATTTAGACCTTAGTTGGCTTTTTATTTTTTACTGTTTATAGCGCGAACAGTCTACTGGACGCCAATTTCAACGAAAGCGAAAATTGATGCATGCATCTGCTTCTTACTGCCTTCAAAATGGCGTCCATATATGTGGCAAGTTAACTTTTTGCGATCAAAAACTGTTTTAAATTCTATAAATTGTCCAAAGAGTTTGAGATGAATGTGATCAAACCGAGAAAGATTTTAAAAATCGTGAAGTTAATACCAAGTTACCACTCTCTTTTTTCACTCACACTGGCCTACATAAGCTAAAAAAACCCGTAAAATGAAATATACATTTACTCACTGGCATTGCGTAAGCACATTCGGCGATGCGCCTCATATCCTGTCAAATGCTTTAAACGAATAAAGAAAATCCGACAAGTAGTAAGAATTCCAGTGCCCGAATGTGTCAACATTTGTCCTCGGGTGCACCAGAACCGTAACGTATTTAAATGAACGTACATATCCAGTATCATGCAAGCTTCAGTTCAACTACACTTTCCAGAACAGTCGGCTCTTATTTTATAATGACTCAATTTAATCAACTAAGATCGACTTTTCCACATCGGTCACAATGGAATAATTATACGAGACACAGAGAGCGATACTGGGTTTGCGGGTTAGTCTGCACATTCCGTTGCCATCTATGAACAAATGGTGCTGTTATACAGTGACAGAAAATTGCGACGCGCAATGCTTTATGTGATTTTTATCAGCGCAGTGCGACGTTGCATCAGATACGCCGCAACACAGAGACATGCGGAAAGCCATTTGACTCGTAATGTTTATTTAAACGGAGACATACTCGTAATGTTTATTTAAACCGAGACACTACAGTTAAAATTTTCAATATTAGAATTTAACGGTGTTACTCTGTGGTTCAGTGGGTAAAAGTTTAGTTTTACCGTACTTTGAAGACCACTTTCACGTGCAAGGTCCCCTAAAACTGCCTGGATAAGTCGGTCCAAAGTTAGGAAAAAGGCAAGGATATACCATACGTAGCAAAAGATTGCGGTTTATAAATTAAACTTTGGTTTGGCGACGTCTTCACTAACTTACTGATAATTAAGGATTTTTTCTTAGTTATCATAATACGTGTACTTTGAACTATTTCAGGTTAATCAAAATAAGCCACTAACGAGCAAGTGTATCGATGAAACGTTGGTCTTTTCCAATGAAAAACGCGAGGTTTGTAATAGTTATCCATAAGTTCACCAAATTTTGTTTTATGGCTGACACTAGTCTTTTTTATTAACAAACGAAACTTTGCTCACATTCCATATCTCACGTAGAGTCCAAAGAAAGTTTAAGAAATTCAAATCTCTCTTCTCTAATATTTCTACAACAATTGCTGGAAATATATCAGCAGGGTTTCGTTGTCAATAAACGCAATATCCACGGTATAAATTATGACATTTCATTATAAATTTAGAAAGGAAGGAACATGTAGAATCTCAATATTTAATTAGTTCACAAATCCGTAAGATTCGTGGTATTACTAAGGTTAATGTTCAGTGTCCTCTAACAGCTAAAAAGAGCGAGAGGGCGTGGTTGTTTGTATCTTAAAACCGAATTATTCAGTTAACTGGCGAGAAGCACTGTATGTTTACGTGGCTTTTCCAACACGCAAATCATTGCTCTAGTTGAAAGAAGCGGTAAGTCAGAAGAAACTTTCTAAGACCGACAGAGAAATGAACTCTGAAGATAAGAATGTGTGGTCTGACGCTTTCCCTATTAGCCATCGAGTCGTATACGTATATAATAAAGAAATCAAAAGTGAAAGATTCACCTAAAATAACGAAAAAATGCAGAAGAATACTAGCAACGAGAAACCGTTAAGTAATTTTTGCATCTACAGCTATATTATACAAATATCTGTAATGTGTGTGACACGTTTCTTCCTACTCCTTTCACTGACGGAGTGCAGAAAGAATGGTACATTGTCAACCTCTGTGAGAGCTGTTTTATCTTCACCGTCTCTGTGGAACCGAAACGTCGGTGCTGTAGCTGAAAGCGTAAAGCGATTAGTGCTGAGCGTCTTGTTGGAAGTTATCTCACTATCGTATGTAAAAAAGTGACACGTTAAAGATTGGACGTCTGGTTTATCGTAATATGTGACAAACAAGGTGTGCTTAAATAGTTCCTTGTATGAATCTGTATCTAAACAGCATCTTCCGTTATAATTTTTTGTGAGTATGCATACGAATGGGAAGCCATTTTGTGAAGCGCCATTTAGCATCAAGAGCGCTGATGACTCCACAGTTTAGTGTCCTGAAACACTAAACACTAACGCAGTATCGAGCACACTAAGCTGTAGAAAATTTGTCTGCTGGTGCCGCTCAAAGATAAAATTTCAGTGAAGATAGATTTTGTATCAACAAGCATAACGACAGATAACATGAAACATGTGCAACAGATACTGACACAACATAGACGACTGGCTCGTACTTGTGGAATAGAGGATTAGCAACGGTTGTGTTAGCGCAACCGTTACAGAACCTGTGGTTTCGTAGAAGATAGGCTACGAATGTTTTCCGCGCACATGTTGACTGACGGGCTTGGCAACAGGTATGGAAACTATCAGAGACTTTTTTCACATGCGATCAACATTTATCTTTGCTTTTTAATCACAACACGGCTCGGGACTTGATGCTGCCAGTTCAACTCTGATTAGGATATTCAACCACGAGGGTCACACAGCGCAGTCACCTTTGTGACATTCCGACATACAAAAAATATCGTATGACATTAAGGAGTTCTTTGATCACTTGCAAAAGATTCCGTCGTTTACAGATTCTGTCAGTTTTAGAAATGTTAAAGCGAACATATTGCGGCCAACGGTGATTAATCTGAAGATGAATGGAATAATTTGTATGTATCCTATACCGAAGAACTAAAGAAACTGGTACAGCTGTGTAATATCGTGTAGGGCCAACGCGAGCAGGCAGAAGTACTGCAACGCGGCGTTGCATGGTCTCGACTAATGTCTGAAGTAGTGCTGGAGGGAATTTACACCATGAATTCTTCAGAGCTGTCCATAAATCCGTAAGAGTACGAGGGGGCGGAGATCTCTTCTGAACAGCACGTTGCAAGGCATCCCACATATGCTCAATAATGCTCATTTCTGGGGAGTTTGGTGACCAGAGGAAGTGTTTAAACTCAGAAGAGCATTCCTGGAGCCACTCTGCAGCAATTCTGGACGTGTGAGATGTCGCATTGTCCTGCTGAAACTGCCCAAGTCCGTCGGAATGCACTACGAACACGAATGGATGCAGGTGATCAGACAGGATGTTTACGTACGTGTCACCTGTCAGAGTCGTATCTAGACGTATCAGGGGTCCCATATCACTCCAACTGCACACGCCCCACACCATTATATAGCCTTCACCATCCCGAACAGTCCCTTAATGACATGCAGGATACATGGATTCATGAGGTTGTCTCCATACCGGTACACACCCATCCGCTCGATACAATTTGAAATTATACTCGTCCGACCAGGCAACATGTTTCTAGTCATTAACAGTCCATTGTTGGTGTTGACGGACCCAGGCAAGGCGTAAAACTTTGTGTCGTGCAGTCATCAAGGGTACGCGAGTGGGCCTTCGGCTCCGAAAGCCCATATCGATGATGTTTCGTTGAATGGTTCGCACCCTGACACTTGTTGATGGCTCAGCGCTGAAACCTGCAGCAGTTTGCGGAAGGGTTGAACTTCCGTCACGTTGAACGATTCTCTTCAGTCGTCGTTGGTCCCGTTCTTGAAGGATCTCTTTCGGGCCTCAGCGATGTCGGAGATTTGATGTTTTACCAGATTCCTGATATTCACGGTACACTCGTGAAATGGTCGTATGGGAAAATCCCCACCTCATCGTTCCCTCGGAGATACTATGTCCCATCGCACGTGCGCCGACTATAACACGACGTTCAAAGTCACTTAAATGTTGATAAGCTGCCATTGTAGCAGCAGTAGCCGATCTGACAGATGCGACAGGCAGTTGTCTTATATATGCGTTTCCGACCACAGAGCCGTATTCTGCCTGTTTACATATCTCTGTATTTGAAGATGATGCCTGTACCAGTTTCTTTGAGGCTTCAGTTTATGTTTTCTTAGTTGTTTTCTGCAGTCACGAAAGCTTTCACGCGCACCTTATACAGCTCATAAGGATGCGCAACGTCGAATTTCGAACACTTCTTGCACATTTCCTCAATATGAACAGTATAAATTTGCTCCACAAGCTTTCAGATATCTAAATGTTAGTAACAGAATGACGTGTTGTACTGACTTGTTCTGTGGGGAAAGACCACATTAATTTACATGATTAGGGGTCGCTTCTCTGGCCATGTTGCTTCAGAGGTGCCATTATTTATCGCAAGCCTTACCAGCAAAGTTCGGAAACTATGCCGAAAACACAGCGGTTGGGAATTTAAACTTCTTCACTGCGCGAGTAGGATTTATGGATGCCTTGTTAATAGGCGACGCTTCTACAATGAAGAAATACTTGAGCATTAAAATGGCCTGGAAGAAACGGGAGCGTGGAGGACACGGAAACAATTGCTGTTCCGCAATACCTGCTTCCCTAACGCCTTTCATGCTAACAAGCCACGTGAGAGCAACAGGAAGTCCGCAACAACTTTTCTTGGTAGACTAACCGCATGCGTGTCTGCTTCCGCGCTCGCTTTATTCTATTGAGGAGGTACAAATACGAAGCTACCGAGTTCCACATCACATCGCCTGCAAAATTTAGTATTGCTTGCAAGGTGACCTTTGATCATATCTTATAACTTCATTTGGTAAATTTAGTCAGTGGGACTAATTTGGTATTCGAAGTTGCTAACACACTCTAGTTCGGTGGAGGTCGTCCCAGAGGTAGGTGGTTGTGACAGACGTTTTCAACATCGACATTTGCCTCGCCAGGTAAGGGAGATTATGGCCAGTAATTTCTGCTCACTAACCAATTCACCAACGTTTGGAATAAATTTTGAACCTCTCTATACTGTCAAATTTGGCGAAGACATGATTGTGAGCCGTCCCTCAAATGAGGACTTCAAGCTCGCCGAGCGCTTTTGGTGCTAGTTGTAGGAGTGTCTTTCGACTTTTAATTCCTACTATTACCCTTCTCACTCAGTATTAGTATAGTAAGTAAGGTCTTGCCTTCTGCTATTCAGTAATAACTAATAAATGTAAAATTAGGGCCTCCCGTCGGGTAGACCGTTCGCCGGTTGCAATTCTTTCGATTTGACGCCACTTCGGTGACTTGCGCGTCGATGGGGATGAAATGATGATGACTGGGACAACACAACACCCAGTCCCTGAGCGGAGAAAATCTCCTACCCAGTCGGGAATCGACCCGGGCCCTTAGGATTGATAGTCTGTAGCGCTGACCACTCAGTTACCGGGGACGGACCAGGAATAACTACATGACGAATACAAATATCTGACGTTTTATAAGAGGTCGGATGAAAGCAACAATAAACCACCTCAAGTAACACATTCTCCAAGACAGCACAGTGGGCTTTCTGCAGTTTTTCCAGCACTCAAGTGACAAGGTATGGAACTGACTTCGATAGCTGTAGTGCTAATAAAAACTGTGCCTAGAAATTCTGGACTGGTAACATCATGCAATCTTAGTAACTTTTCAAGATTTTTCGGATATCATGCTGCCGTTTGGAGCGCGCTGGTAACCTATAGAAACGTCGGTGATATTCAATAAGATTCGTAGGTGCTACTCTCTCTTCACTTGAATAAAAGCAGCTTTTTTAAAAAAAATCAGACTTTTAAGCAAAGAATACTCAAAAATGTATCAAGTTACGTCTCGAGCAACTCATTTTACTTCCTCCAGGCGTCACTGCTAACAAATGTGTTCTAACGTGTGTGAATTCCTAAGGGACCAAACTGCTGAGGTCATCGGTCCCTAGACTTACACGCTACTTAAACTAACATATGCTAAGAACATCACACACACCCATGCCCGAGAGAGGACGCGCAATCCGTGACGTGGCGCCTCTAACCGTTCGGCCACTCCGCGCGACTCACTGCAGACACTAACAGAATGTAGGAAATGGATCTCAGTGCCTAATGCACGCAAAAGTTGATGGAATACTGCCTATCCGATGTAGTACATGAAATAACATCTTTGAGCTATGGGATAGCGTATAACAAGCGTTGGTGTTCCATCATCACCACGGAATGCCCCGCTATGCTACACATATGCGAAGTTGGCGTTTATTTAATACTGTGGCATTTGCTTTTTCTGCAAATTCGTTTGCGTCTTTCAAAGATATTGCTGCATGGCCCCCTGAAACCAGACCCACGTTGTCCATTCCTAAATAGCGTATATCTCGAGGTGCAAAAATGGCTCTGAGCACTATGGGACTTAACTTCTAAGGTCATGAGTCCCCTAGAACTTGAAACCGCATGAACCTAACTAACCTAAGGACATCACACACATCCATGCCCGAGACAGGATTCGAACCTGCGACCGTAGCGGTCGCATGGTTCCAGACTGAAACGCCTAGAACCGCTCGGCCACTCCGGCCGGCGTATCTGGAGGACCAAAGCGGTAAGAGGCGTTACGTTACTTACATAACCTTACAAGTTTCCACAGTACAGCAGCCCAACTAAACCATTGTCACGGACGGTACAAGCGAGAGATACATTTTGAAGACTCGGTTCGAATGAACGATTTTTTTTATTTTTATTTTATTTTTTTTATTTATTTATTTATTTATTTATTTATTTTTTTTTTTTTGTTATTCGGACATTTTATGATATTTTCAAAGCGTGTAGACACGTTTTATAGCTAGACTATTGTCCCTACTCTTACGTTCCTTCCTTTTGTAAATGTCTCTGGAGGAAAATACTAAAGTCTAAAACAAAACTAATTATCTGTGGCGATTTCAACATTGATATGGCCAACAGTGATGAACATGTTACTAGAACATTTTTTTAATATCTTAAGATCACTTAATTTACAATGTGCAAATTACACACCAACACAGGATAATGCATGATTAGACAATATTATAGTAAATTTTTCTAGAGATATGTATGACGTCAGACTTGCCAGTGGAGCCCTAGCTGATCATGAACCATTGATTTTAACATTCTGCTGTGATCAGTTGCCTAAATCAGTGCTTTACCACTTAAATGCTTTACTTTTGCACGTTATTCCGTTTATGGTTATCTGTAACGAAGGTGGGTGTAAACCACCGCAGCTCCTTTGCCGCCCAAGACGGCCACCCTGTACTCACAATTCCCTCTCCGGCACGAAAATTACCGGGCCTTCTCCCCCAGTATCCGATAAAAGGGGAGCACCTTCGGTAGGGAAGAAAGAGAAACAGGTCACCGCAGAAGTCCGAGGCAGGTGAAATTGGCCGTAAAAAAGTTGTTTCCTCAGCAAACCCTGCGGCCCTCGCTAGACCTGAAACAAGGCGCCTCAGTTTTTCCGCACTTAGCGCCTCGTGCTCAGCAAAGCTGCAGGATGAGGTGAAAATACGTTCCATTTGATTTTCTAAGAACAAAACTACTTTTAAAAGAATACTTGTAGACGTAATGAAACTGATGAAGAGGGAAAACTAGACAGGAAAAGTAAACTAATTTCTGTTGATAGTCTGTTTTATTACTGGCGGAGATGGGGATGTGTGTTTGTCTCTTCACCCCTATCACGACACGCGTAATACTAGAACGCGTGAACGTCAGGACGTAAACTTTATATAATATTGTATTTTCTCTAAAGGAAATACAGATATTGGTTATGTCGTCGTACTCGCACGACCTGCTGTACGGAATTTAATAATTTTAATTATATTTATTGATTTCATATTGAGGGTTGAATAACACTTATCCGGTTTTTTGTTCTGCTGATTTTTATTTGTATGAACTACTTTTCGGCTTATTAGGCCATCTTCAGATAACTACTGGCTATTGTTTACAAGGGGCGTGTTCTTACGAACCAAACATTCTGGACTAAGATACAACGCACTTGGATACGATCTTTAGTTATGGTATTGTCTTTGAAATTGTCAAACGGGTCTTTTGACTTTTTGTTCTGTAAAACTGTTCTTTAACATAATAAATCACATTTTATGGTTTGTCAGTACCATGTATGACAACGATTAGAATTATTTACAATACACATTATTACAAAATTACAATTCTTTATATTTGTTACGAACAGTTGCACTGGACATTAATTGTTAGTTGTACAACAGCGATGTTTTCTTTGGGGGTTACATTTTGTTATTAGAAAATTGTGCACTAATATTTACCAAATATTACATTGTTACAGCTGAGTTACAGTTAAGAATGTAAACACAAAAGGGATATTACATTACATTGGTGTGTGAATTTGTTTACTATTGGGATACTTTGTGGTTAGTAGCAGGCTTAGTTTACTGTGTAAAGTTTAAGAGTGGTGATGTGCTCAGTTGTAATTGGTCATCTAGAACCAGCTGGGGATTTAGGGCTTGTAAACAATAGAAAGTAGTTATCCGAAGATGGCCTAATAAGCCGAAAACTAGCTCATACAAATAAAAAGCAGTAGAACAAAAAATTTTAGTTTCGTTGTTGGCATTTAGATCTCTACCCCATCCAACCGTTTACATACAGTTTCTAATCCTTAGCACTCCATTCTTAAAATTTCTTAACTAATTGACTGGTTTCAGTAGCGTGGATACAACATAGTTTGCTTAAATATGTAGAGAACCATAATGAGTTGTAACGAGGGGGTCAGCATTAGACATTACAAAGTATAATGTTACGTTACTTCGAAAACTGCCGGCCGGGGTGGCCGAGCGGTTCTAGGCGCTACAGTCTGGAACCGCTACGGTCGCAGGTTCGAATCCTGCCTCGGGCATGGATGTGTATGATGTCCTTAGTTTAGTTAGGTTTAAGTAGTTCTAATTCCTAGGGGACTGATGACCATAGAAGTTAAGTCCCATAGAGCCATTCAACTTCGAAAACTCAGAGAGTAAAAGAGAGAGAGAGAAACAACTGTAATGTATGTTGCTACATACCTAGATCACTGTTAATACACTTAAAAAGGACTAACAATATACATGCCGCATAAGTATAACGTAGCTCAAGTGTAGCTGGTGTATTAAATCGTACGAATTACTGGGCAAATTCAGATTTACTAGTAATTTCTGTCTTATTTGAAGAGTTATTCACCTGAGAGTTAGTTCTCTTCAACTCCTTATTTAACTTTTCTGCACAATGGAAAAGAAGAAATTACTTGCATATTTTGTACTTTGTTGTCGTCAGATGCTGGAAGAGGAAACCAGGCGCCGAAATGGACAGCAGTGACTCGCAAACATGAATGCGGCGAAGATGTGTCTGAAGTAAACATAGGTGAAACTCAGACGATAGAGGATACAAGCTTCATGCCATAACAGCCCTTCGCGTACCAAGATCGACCGATCCTGCTGAAAATTGTTACGACGTAAGGATGGAGTTAGTGACTGAGAGACAGCAACAACGAGTAGCTCCTTAGTAATGCGAGCGCTCTCGTAAATTTTATGCCGAGATATTATTTATTGCTCTTTTTGTAAATCGACCCTTATGAACGAGGTCATTCGAAACTGGGATACCTAATAGTTCTGACAAGAATGGAGGATAAAAATCAGCCCCAAGTCCACTGAACGAACTACCATTTTGCTCATTTGGGTTCATTTAAAAGATAAATAGGAAACGCAATTAAGGGTACATGATCAGGTATTTTGAACTTAGCGCGTGGATACGTGACATGTAGAATGTCAAGATTCAAGAAATGACTGGCACATCACGCCTGAAATAACACGAAGCATTGTAAGGTTTGAGTTCAGGTAAACATTTTTCAAAATGTCGCCTCCTCATTTATCCTAAGGTACAAGGAAGAGCATGTGCACTATATGTCTTTGAACAGTGTAATTTGTCTGTTTATTTTTGGGTTTTATGGTTGGTTCAAATGGTTCTGAGCACTATGGGACTTAACATCTGTGGTCATCAGTCCCCTAGAACTTAGAACTACTTAAACCTAACTAACCTAAGGACATCACACACATCCATGCCCGAGGCAGGATTCGAACCTGCGACCGTAGCAGTCACGCGGTTCCGGACTGAGCGCCTAGAACCGCTAGACCTGGGTTTTATGTTTTCGTGTAATATTGCACAGACGTGGAGTGCCAGATCAGTACTTACCTATATAAGCATGAGCTCTGCCAGAAGACCAGACTACACGAATAGGCGTTAGACCGGCACGGAGTAGATCTGGATCTGGTTGGTTGGTTGTTTCGGGGAGGGAGACCAGACAGCGAGGTCATCGGTCTCATCGGATTAGGGAAGGACGGGGAAGGAAGTCGGCCGTGCCCTGTGAAAGGAACCATCCCGGCATTTGCCTGGAGCGATTTAGGGAAATCACGGAAAACCTAAATCAGGATGGCCGGACGCGGGATTGAACCGTCGTCCTCCCGAATGCGAGTCCAGTGTCTAACCACTGCGCCACCTCGCTCGATGATCTGGATCTGGGTCATCTTCATTTCAGGCACACTAGTACCATACACGTTAACTCATAGTGCCAGGTATCACAGTTTTACCTTCCCTGACTTATTAAGACAGCATGAACGAACTGAAACTGTGCAGTGTCACTAGACGTGGGCCTCAGATTAGAACACAACTGGCCTGCTTTTACAGAATGTTTATCTCATAACATTATCAAATGCTGTGTGACGATATTTCAGCATTAAAGAGCTATGCGATGTCGTTAAAAATATCTGGTTCTCGGAAGCAAAAGCAGAGTTGCATCTGAAATTCAGCGGATAAAAATTTTACTCGTCTCTGAACTGACTATCAGATGCAGGAAATCTTGATTCGATGTGTTGAATCATTTATCAGATATTAGCGGTACGTCTGTTAGGTGGGACATCCTACAGGAATCGACGTCGTGAAATGACGAGAACGTGCGGACGTTCATAAACGTATTCACCTACCTTACAATCGCCAGGAATGAGGGTCATAATAATTCACAACACACCAGCAGTATTTCAAACGACAGGGTTGTTGATCATCCGTTCCAGTTGTTTCGGTGGGTGCCTTTGTGTGGAGTGGGACGGCACACACCTCACGTCGCCTACGCGCCACTGCTTGGTTTGTAAATGCGTCTGCAACCCCATCTGGAAGTCTCCGTAGGAAGCCACATTGTCCCTCACGGAGTGCGTTTATATACATACGACTAAGGCGCGAAATGTTAAAAACAGTAGACGTATAATAACTACCACAGTGTTTCGAATTTACTTTCGTCGATAATGATTTGTATTTCCAGAGCTCTTCTACTTCGTTTAACGTAATTTGTGCTTTTGTTCTTATCTGAACTTTCTAAAATATGAAGTGCTCCTACATGTGAAATTATTGACCGAGTCGCACTTCATTGCTACCCTCGTCTATAATTACGAAGATTGTGTGTCCACCTGCTGGAACAGTTTCTCACAGCCAGTGCAACACGCTTGATACATTACTTTTGTAATATGAAGGCTCGACTACGTCTCATTGCCGTCGCAAAAGTGGTGCTCATCACTTCGTCTATGAAGAGCTGTGTAACCAATGCTTTTCGCTCCTCGCAGCAGAACTAAGTTGAAACATCACCTTACTGATAGCGTCTTGTTTATGAAGAGCGATTTCATTCTTTGAGTCGCTTATAATGAATTATCCGCAGTCGTCAAAGAAAATCTAATTCGTCAGTTACTCAGAATGGGAACTGTTAAAATAACAGAAAAAAGTCTAATCGAGAGCCTTTACTTGAAAACCAGTATACTGTATCTAATGCCTTTTGAAAAAAAAATTTAATTTCTTTCCCCAAAATCCTGCGGATAAGGTGAAAACTAAGCTGAAGAATCTGTTGTTTTCACTAATTAACAGTCATTAAATAGACTTTGTCCAGGACTGCAGCTATATAAGTCGATTTATTTGCTTAAAATAATTAAGTGCTATAAGTTGTTTAACAACAGATTATTTTCAGCTTACAGGATGTATCAGGTGCGAAGCTTTCAAGAACTGTCGCCACATACTTCTAGTGTGTGGCAAGTTGATGTTCCGGAACACTGAACTAAGTTACTATTCATACTCACTGTTTTATTCATCTGCTGATGTTGGACTTCTTCGTAACATATACTGCGTAACAGCTCTGTCTCTGTCCCTTGCTGTGTCCTTCCCGGTAATATACGTGCGTCCTTTTCCACACTAACCTCTGTAGCTTTTCTGCTACAGCCGACGTAAGTGATTAATTATTTTGTCACTTTGTAATGCTGTACCATTCAGTTACTTCGTGTTTTATGGGAAAATTATACCATGCTTTTCAGAAGGGAAAGGAATGGTTGGTTCCCAAAGAAATTACGTAAATGTCATGGTACAGACGAAAGAAGAATTTCAGTTTAATTACTCTGTGCCAAGGCAAAACACTGTGGATAAACATGTTGGTATTGCGTAGCGTGTGATCAAACTGATGCCATACATTTCCTCCCAGGTGATTTTTCCACAGTTCTTGGAAATTTCGGTTCAAAATGGCTCTGAGCACTATGGGACTCAACTGCTGAGGTCATTAGTCCCCTAGAACTTAGAACTAGTTAAACCTAACTAACCTAAGGACATCACAAACATCCAAGCCCGAGGCAGGATTCGAACCTGCGACCGTAGCGGCCTTGCGGTTCCAGACTGCAGCGCCTTTAACCGCACGGCCACGGAAATTTCGGCCTGCACCCGAAATGTTAAGACTAAATGTCAGAGCAAGTGGTTAATAATGCCGTAGAAATAGTCGTAAACACTCTTCGAAAATGTCAAATTGTCATTAATTGTACTATGCTATAAACCGGCCGATATGACCGAGCGGTTCTAGGCGCTTCAGTCCGGCACCGTGCTGCTGCTACGGTCGCAGGTTCGAATCCTGCCTCGTGCACGGATGTGTGTGATGTCCTTAGGCTCGGAGCACTATGGGACTCAACATCTTAGGTCATAAGTCCCCTAGAACTTAGAACTACTTAAACCTATCTAACCTAAGGACATCACACACACCCATGCCCGAGGCAGGATTCGAACCTGCGACCGTAGCAGTCCCGCGGTTCCGGACTGCAGCGCCAGAACCGCATGGCCACCGCGGCCGGCTGATGTCCTTAGGTTAGTTAGGTTTAAGTAGTTCTAAGTCTAGGGGAATGATGACCTCAGTCCCACAGTGCTTAGAGCCATTTAAAACAATTTGAACTATACTATATACTTGGGTATGCAAAGATTATAATTTCAGCGACATCGCACAAAGAAAGTAGGAATAACGTCATCTACATTCTTTATATAAGGAAAGTTTACGCAACAGATTCCTCATTCACATGTCGCATTTTAATGTTCGTTAGCCGAGGGAAGATTTTGTTGCGCATCATACACGGTCTAATCATTAATGTGACCACCACCTACGTTCGATGTCAGTGTGCAATAACCATTCACAGACAGCAGCGCGCAGCACTAGAAGTGAGGCTATATAAAGCGTGTCGGGGGGACGCAGAAAAGAATGTAGTCCGTGTCCTAATGCGGAAACGGAGCGATTTCTCTGACGTCCAAAAGGGTATGATCATTGGCTCTCTGGCCAGCGGTCGAAGCATTTCCGAAACGGCAACGTTTGTGAACTGTCGCTGAACTGCTGTGGTTGAAGTATACTGTTCATGGTAAAATGGCGCTATCCAAAACCGACGCCGTGGTGCACCACGGGTCATACATGACAGGGGTGAAAGATATGGAGATGTGTGCGGGCGAACAGACGTGCAACTTTTCTGCAACTGACCACCGAGATGGACTAAGGACCTACCAAAAGTGCCTCCTCAACGTTAGTTTAGTGAACTTTGCTCCTTAAGGGCCTCCTCAGCAAGCGCCTGATTCTTGCACCCATGCTGACTGCTGTCCATCGGTGACGAAGGCTGCAATTAGCACGCCACCACTGCAAATGGACGCCCACTGAGTGTCGACAGGTGGCGTTTCCACATGAATCACGTTTTATGTTCCATCGGACCGATGAGCGCTGGCGTACAGGGCTTGAAACGTCTGGAAGCAAACACCCTGCAACAATCGTTGGAAGAGTCCTAGCCGGAAGGCATTTTCTGTGTGATCTCGTCATTCTGGAAGGCACAGTGGACCGTGTCCACCCCTACATGCAGCTTGCTTCTCCTCGGCACGATGGGAGCT
The DNA here is from genome assembly GCF_023864275.1 of Schistocerca cancellata. Lineage (NCBI taxonomy): Eukaryota > Metazoa > Arthropoda > Insecta > Orthoptera > Acrididae > Schistocerca > Schistocerca cancellata. The sequence continues at coordinate 815,357,329 of NC_064629.1, read as the reverse complement.
ACGAGCAGGACACTGCAACGTGTCACACAGCTCGCAGTGCACGTACATGGTTCGACGAGCACCAGGGTGAGTTTACCATACCCTCCTTCCCACCAGACTCCCCGGATTTAAACTCAATCTGGAAGCTGTGGGACCACCTCGAACGGGCTGTTCGCACCACGGATTCTCAACCGAGACACCTGAAAAAGGTGGCTATTCAGGCTACCGACAGTGCTCACATTACTGTGACTGGACAGTGGATAAGAAGGATAAACATCCACCAGCAAGTGCACGAATTGGATAGCAGAAGGCCTACTGAGAGTGTGGCTTATTGTTCTGCAATAGTGCTGGCTCTGCTTACAGCATCACGATGGGCTTACGTGCCCATGAATGGTCAGGGAAGAACGGACGTTACCTTATTGCATTCGTCATCGTCATACAGGCACAGCCCCTGATGAGATAGTATGCCACTGAGTACGCAATACGTTATCCTCTGGTTTGCATAGTCGGTAATTTGGACAACAGTTGTCACATTTCGGACACGTTGAGCCTCTGTGACGTTCTCTCTCAACAAGTTAACGTAAGACCAGCTGTTGGCTGTGCTGTCCTAACCTACCTCGATATGGGGGATTTCTGACTGTTGCCCCGACCAACACATTCTCCAGATCTGTCACCAGCTGAAAACATCTGGTCATAGGTTGCTGAGAAACTGGGATGCAAGGTCACTCGTCAGCCACTCCAGGTGATTAGCTGAAGTAGCATGGATGTAACTGTATATGTTATCTGAGCTCAGCTCGACTCGACACCTTCTGTGGTAGAGCCATTATTGCTACCAGAGAAGGCAGCACTGCATACAAAATTTCTCACTCTGTATGTCCCTGAATCACCTACAAATTTAATCGTCTATTTTTCCTACTATACTGAACATACACAATAAGTATAACATTGTTATTTGCAATCCTTCCTGGTGTTGTTGGTTTTATGTTTACTTCCCACTTTTCGACTACTGTTCTTTCAACAAGTTTTTATTAGGTCACTTTCTTGTGTGTCTGGTTGTTCGGCACAGATGTTGCAACTCATTTTAATCTAACTCCCTGATGAGCTAGGACTTTAAATTTTTTAACATAGCTTAGAACTTGATGATAATGCAGTGTTAACTCGTTTTCTTGTCCGTCTGTTCGATAGGGTTGGGGTCAAAAATGTGGGTGACGACTGACATCTCTCCTGCCCTGCAGGACCAGTGCATTGTGCGGGGTAGCAACGGAATGTGTTCCAAGCAGTATGCGACCCGATTGGCGCAGCGGAACAGAGAGAGAGGGGAAGAGGAGATTGATAGACCGAGGGGAGGGGGAGAAGGAGATGTGTACAACGTGTTCGATACACACACACACACACACACACACACACACACACACACACACACATGGGTGAAACCATGGGTCCCCACGCAAATTCCTAACCCCATGCAAACCGTCCAGAAATTTTGTGTTTGTGAAACGTGCTGCGCGCGCAATAGATAACAGTTAGGAAGTGAATTATTGAGGCATCAATTATGTATGGTGTGTGTCCAACGCTTTTCGTTATCAGTTTTACAAATATTGTCACAGCGAGTAAAGCACAAATTTTCTTGACTCTCTGTATGAGATTAGGAGATTTCAAGCTGGTAGGAAAAATTATTTTATACTTTTTAGTCCGATTTAAAAACGCTTTATATTAAAAATTTATTTTTATTTAAATAATGTTGTTCTACTCGTGACCGGGCTGACATATCCCATTCTTGACGTGGATTGTTACTATCCCTTTGTCGCTCCTCATGTTCATTTAAATCAGGCAGTTCGCGTTATCACTTGATAAAGCAACGAAACTTTTATTTTTCTGCTAGCCATCCTAGCCCTCGAAGCGGAGCGCCTACAGCTGAGAGATTCGGCAGACAGTGTAACAGCTCTGTCTGCGCGTAGAGACAATGCGTCAGGCGACGCGCAGTGGGACGAATACTACCCGAGACAGTTCCGTGGATTAAGGACAACATTTTAATTTGCCTTACACAAATAAGTACTAGTGTCCCAAAAATATTAATGCGATTTCTCAACACTGTATCTTCTACATGAATGGAGACAGAAACTGGAGGAAAATTTTAAATTCTGCAATGAAACAAAAGAGTAGCTTGATGCCAGTTGGAAGTTGGCGGTTCATGTCGTCTCTTTGGTGCAACTCAGTCGCTCGCTCGTTCGGACCCAATGTGTGTCAAATAATAAGAAGACGATAACAAAGAGCGCTTTTTAAATCTGCGTTTAAAAAGGCCATATTCATTTGCCATTGTGCGGCGTAATTCTCATCGAGAGTACGTCACGGCACTGCGCCTCCTACAGAGTAATATGTACGCAGGTCTCGCATTGCACGATTGCCCTCCAACGTTGCCTGACCGCACAGTAAGTGATTTTTGTGGGGGCTTCTGAAAGACTTCGTCTGTGTTCCTACCCCTACAACAGCTTTGGATGAACCGCGACACCGAAAAGCAACAAGAGCGAATGTAGTAACTAGACGTGCTGACAAAAGTACGGTTCGAGTGTGACTACCATCTAGATGTTTGTTGTGCTCCCAGTGGAGGGAAACCATACTGAAAATTTGTGAAAGACAAATGAGAATTTGTATCCCAAACGCAAGTGCAGAAAGTGCACTAAGTTTGTATGTGCATGCAAGTAAAATATATACCCTTGCCAAATAGAAAGGTCCTTTTGCAAGTAAACTTTGAAGTCTTATACACCAGTTAAAATACATCCAGGATTACATTTTAATTCATTTAGATGATATAATCTTCTGAAACCGGTTGAATTTTTTTGAAAACCCTTCTCTTACGGTTCCCAGTCGCGGTGTGGAAACCATAGGCATAGTAAACAAATTTGTCGGAAGCCTTGTCAAACAAAATGGCTCTGAGCACTATGGGACTTAACATCTGTGGTCATCAGTCCCCTAGAACTTAGAACTACTTAAACCTAACTAACCTAAGGACATCACACACATCCATGACCGAGGCAGGATTCGAACCTGCGACCGTAGCAGTCGCGCGGTTCCGGACTGAGCGCCTAGAACCGCTAGACCACCGCGGCCAGCCTTGTCAAACATTTTTGACATTTAATGAGAACGACTATTATACTGAGCTTAACTCTAAAATGGCTACCGATCGAAGTGATGAAGTGATTAGATTTTGGACTCGAGTTTTAGTTTTAGGTTTTCCGTGCTTTCGCTATATCCTGTAAATCCAATGTCGGGAGGGTTTCTCTTGAAAAGACATTGTCGATTTATTTCTCCATATTTCCGCAATCCGGGACTGTGTTCCTTCTCTAATGATCTCTTTATCGACGGGACTCTAGACATTAATATTCGTTTCTTCCTTTAAACACAGTTTATAGTGAAGAAGAAACAGTCGGAAGTAAAAAAAAATGATATGAAATTAATGTAACTAAGGAACTTTAGGTGAAGAAATACAGCCGTGAGTACGGTACCGACGTATATGTCCTTCCGCGCAATGTATTACATGAGTCGTTCTATTTGGCGCCACTTCGACGATTTACGCGTCGATTATGTTGAAATCGAGGGGATGACACCACACACATACACACGCACACACACACATACACTCGGACCCGACCTGAGAAAATCCCCGATCCTGCCGCGAATGGAGCCCAGGGGGACCCGTGATGGAAAGTCATCAATGCTTAACCAAAGACGAAGAGGTATTTACCCCCTCCCCCTCCCCCCATAGATAAATCTTGTGAAATGACCATGGCTGAAAAATAAGAGATATTAGACCACCTCCGGATGCATACCGGCTGTTACTCCTCCTAGGCACCAATCATGAATGGATTAGGAAAATGGGCCGGCCGGAGTGGCCGAGCTGTTCTAGGCGCTACAGCCAGGAACCGCGCGATCGCTACGGTCGCAGGTTCGATTCCTGCCTCGGGCATGGATGTGTGTGATATCCTTAGGTTAGTTAGGTTTAAGTAGTTCTAAGTTCTAGGGTACTGATGACCTCAGAAGTTGAGCCCCATAGTGCTCTGAGCCATTTGAACCATTTGATTAGGAAAGTGGGGAAACGATTCAGCTACCATACACTCATAGGCCAGAACATTACGACCACTTTGGAACGTAATGCAAGAGAGATTCTCCGAAGTATGGCTTGGAAAATTCCTTGGAAGATTTCCGGAGGCATGTGGCACTATATCAGTACGTCACGGAATTCCCGCAAATCACGGGCCGCTTGTTTGTGGACACAGAACTGGCGCCGGATAGCTTTCCAGATGTGTCTAGAGCAAGCGAATTTGGTAACCAAGACATCAACAGGGGTTTACTGTTATTCTCCTCAAATCACTGCAGTATGCTTTTGCCTTTGTCACACGTAGATCAATCCCACTGGAAGATGCCAGTATCATAGATAAAGTCATCAATCATGGCACCAATGTAATAATGTTCACGTAGCACGTAGCCGTCACGGTGCCGTGGCGGGCCGCTTAAATTTGCGCGCGCAACGGCTTGATTGCCTAACTTCAATACTAATGAACTCGGAAACGGCAAAAAGCATCGAATTTTTTCTTAACAGTTATTTCTGAACACACCCTACACTGCAACACCCGTACAAGCTTTTCAGACTGTTTCTGACCAACCCGTATATTAACAGTATGCCCCACGTCGCACGAGATACGACATACAAATCGAACTGTCAACCCACATGTGAAGCCACACATGAATAACATTGTGTTCTGTTTCGAATCAAAACGAACGAGTAGTAAAATATCCTACATATCCATTTATAGTATAGCTTGAGAAGTATAACTCCAAAAGGACCACGGTTGTGGTCCGCACACGATATGATTATTGCATATTTTACTGGTCTTCCGTTAGTATTCGGTACAGAGCATACTGTTATTCATGTGTGGCTTCCCATGTGAATTCATAATTTCATTTCTTTGTCAAATTACGTAAGACTTGGTGCGTACAGTTAGTCTAGATGTGCTTGATAATGACATCATAGTCGAAATTGGCCAATAGCACAGCAAATAAGTGATATAAATATAAAGCGAACAACGAACAATTTTTTTTTTTACGAAATACTGGGAGGCTGTGGATCCGCATATAAACAAGATGATAGCCGTAATTCTTCATGCTTTCCCGGCGATCTGTTGACAGTTTGGATATTCGGGAATCCAGCCGGATGTTCGCGTCGTTCTCGCACGATATTTCAACAGCGTGCCTCGCTGTCTTCTTCAGGCTGAAGTGAGGCACGCTGTTGAAATATCGTGCAAGAACGACGCGAACATCCGGCTGGATTCCCGAATATCCAAGATGTCAAGATTATAGCCGCTAAAATGATTCCCGATTCTCCACTGCTCCGCTTACATACTTTCCGTGACGTCGAAACTTGCTCGATATGCCACCGGACGGTATTTAACATCGCGGTGGCAACGTTCATATTATTGTCGTTCAGCAGAGTGAGTATCATCGTTTGAGTCCAGAGTATAGATGTAAATGCAGATGTACTAGAAAGCTGTAGCTTTATTTTAAGCTGCAAGTCTGAAAGAAACAGCGAGAAATTTTCGGAGGCAGTAACTCTAGGGAACACCCCCAACTGCGCCTGCGGTGCATTTTTTTACTCCTGACCCCAACTGTGTTATATTCCACTGCATGTAAACACGCACCCCTATCTAATATGGTGTCACAAGTTACACCACCGGTGTTTTCTTTCGGCACCGCTTGTATATATTACAGTGTGTCTGCAGGGTCTCATCACAACAACAAGTAGTGTTTGCTTACACGCGCCGTGCCGCGTTGCTCATGACTTTTACCCTGCACGTTTCTTAACTACGCTTCAGGGATACTTGCACCCGGCACTTGTGGCTGTATTGGTTTTCCTATTATACAGACCATTCTTCAAAGACTGTACCAATTTTAACAGTCTCAGCTATCGAAAAACAAAGATCCGAAGTAATAGTTGCAGTTGCATTAAATGTTTCATGTACTGTAGCTCAGTCCACCTTGTCTTTTTATTCTTTAGATGAGGAGTGCTGACACTTCTGTAATGAGTGCTATGCCGAGGATGCTGATTTCTGTGTTTTAATTCTCAGTTGCAACGGGGTACGACAGCAACGGAATATTTCTCTGAGAAGTGGAAACGGGGGAAGGAGATAAACCAGCTGCTCTGTTTGTTAATTAATTTTACGTGCACTCATTTGAAGTCATTTAAAGAAAACTACAAACACTCGAATGAAAGAGAGCAATGTGGGACAAGAATGGAGACTTTGCTCAGTTGTAACCGGTCTTTAAATACCTCACTTCAGGTATAATTCGTTTTCGTTTTTCTGTTCAAATAATGGTAATCAGTCAAGTCTTGTTAACCTTAATCGTAAATTGAACGCATGTGAATGCACAATGCTTTTAATATTAACATTATTTTCACTCTACAGTACAGGTACCGTCTAATCCTAAAGCTAAATCATAGATGCTCTAAGATCATTTAAATGTGCGTGATGTAAAAGAAATTACTACTGAGATTCAAGAGATACAGAGAGACAGAGACAGACGTAAGGTAGGGACAGTCTCCCCTCTGTGGGAAGCTACTACGAGAGTTTACTGCTACATGATCATCTCCGTTCTACGAGTCCGTAGCTACACTTTGTTTTTATATTTTTTTCGTGTTTCACTTATCGCTAATAGAGTTGTGAAGCTACCGTAGGCTACCGTAAGTAAGCGTAGTTTTTCTGTTAAGATTGTAATCGCGTTACCTGTACGTTAGGCGTGCTGCGTACCTATCGAGTGTTATCTCATTTCGATTGCGTTGTGTGCGTATGTAATCAGCGTTTTATTAGATTCCTCTAGAAAGTGGAAGCAATGAGCCCTCTAGTGACTGAGTGTGGATATATTTTTGTTCTACGTAGATATGCTCCTGAATGTTACTTAAAAATACAGTATTTGTAGCAAAATTGAAATTGGTATTGTTTAATTCAAGTTTTATTCGAAAATTGTTGATTTTATACGTGAAACAGAGATTTGTTGTACTGAAAATAAAAAAAAAAACATATTTATCATGTAACGCTAGGAAACACGATTCCCTAAAATGAAGGAAAAGTTTTAAAAAACGAAAAATCACTTCAATACTTCGTCGAGCTTATATAGAACATGTTTCTGTTACTGTTAAACAACTTCTGAACTTATCAATTATAACAGGAAACTCTTGCCTTTGTTCGCGATAAAGAACATTCTATAGAGTACAAAATAACAATAATTATATAGATTTTTTGTGTTTGTGCATGTAAGCTGTACTTGCATCAAAAGTAATTACTTTTTCTACATAAAAGCGCAGACGATTAGCCAGATTTTATTTACTTACATAATGCAGTTTATATTTTGTAAGGACATAAATAAACAGTGGAGTAGCAATAAACATGTGCGGTTTTAATTACGTGCGAAACAAACAAACAAAAAGTCTCACACATACATTAATGATTGTTCACCTACCAATATTACCGATAATCCTACTATTTACTATTTCGTTTACGTACCATACCAAAACTACCGAACCGTTGTTTTGATAGGGCGCAACTCTAGTTGTTACTAAATAAATGAAAGAAAAATCAAGTTTAGACGTGGAATTTCTATTTCCAAAACGTTTACTGCCTCTTCTCGCTCTAAGCGCAGTTTATCTGTTACGATACAAACATGGGGCTAACAACAGTCGCGTAATTGGACCTTGTGCTTGCATATGAAAATTTCCTTTGGAAAATTCAGGAAAAAAACGCTGAAACATAATTTAACCTTCCTTGTTGAACTTCCCTGAACCATCTGTTCTGAGAGGGAGTAAGCTATTTGAGATATTTAGGCTTCTCTCTCTCTCTCTTTCTCTCTCTCATGAGGCCATTTGATAAGGCCAGTTCTTATTAACACTGCAAGCGATAAAACAGCAGGCGAAGGTACTTTTAAGACCGTTTAGAAAATGATTAACATTTCTGTCCTTAATTTTATGAATGGCTGTAAATTACCGGGCGAGTGAGGTGAAACAGCGTTTAAAGCACCAAATCCAGTGTCGCATAACGCCATAGTGAAATGTTGCCAACAATCTGAACAAGAGGCCGCACAGACGTCGGTGAATCTGATCGGGAAGCCCACATCTTGCACCATGCATTCCCATCTTTCCGGCAGGCTGAATAGACATCGGGTGGGGCGAGGGGGTTTCCAACGATGAGAACGTTCACGCAGCTATTTGCAAATGACTTCGTGACCAAGAACGGATTCATATCGTCCAGGAATTGAACGTTTGGCAGAAAGTTTCGACCGTTGTTCACTTGATGACTATGCTAAAAAACAATGCAATGTATCTGTGTTACTTTGACGTGTAGTGCAGAATTCAGTTATAGTTACTTGGACTGACATCCACTACGGGCCATTAAAATTGCTACACCACGAAGGCGACATGCTACAGAGGCGAAATTTAACCGACAGGAAGACGATGCTGTGATATGCAAATGATTAGCTTTACAGAGCATTCACACAAGGTTGGCGCCGGTGGCCACACCTACAACGTGTGACATGAGGAAAGTCTCCAACCTATTTCTCATACACAAACAGCAGTTGACCGGCGTTGCCCGGTGAAACGGTGTTGTCATGCCTCATGTAAGGAGGATAAATGCGTACCATCACGTTTCCGGCTTTGATAAAGGTCGGGTTGTAGCCTATCGCGATTGCGATTTATCATATCGTGACACTGCTGCTCGCGTTGATCGAGATCCAATGACTGTTAGCAGAATATGGAATCGGTGGGTTCAAGAGGGTAATACCGAACGTCGTGCTGGATCCCAACGGCCTCGTATCACTAGCAGTCGAGATGACAGGCATCTTATCCGCATGGCTGGAACGGATCGTGCAGCCACGTCTCGATCCCTGAGTCAACAGATGGGGACGTTTGCAAGACAACAACCATCTGCAAGAACAGTTCGACGACGTTTGCAGCAGCATGGACTATCAGCTAGGGGACCGTGGCTGCGATTACCCTTGACGCTGCATCACAGACGGGAGCGCCTGCGATGGTGTACTCAACGACGAACCTGGGTGCACGAATGGCAAAACGTCATTTTTTCGGACGAATCCAGGTTCTGTTTACAGCATCATGATGGTCGCATCCGTGTTTGGTGACATCGCGGTGAACGCACATTGGAAGCGTGTATTCGTCATCGCCATACTGGCGTATCACCCGGCGTGATCTTGTGGGGTGCCATTGGTTACACGTCTCGGTCACCTCTTGTTCGCATTGACGGCACTTTGAACAGTGGACGTTACATTTCAGATGTGTTACGACCCGTGGCTCCACCCTTCATTCGATCCCTGCGAAACACTACATTTCAACAGGATAATGCACGACCGCATGTTGCAGGTCCTGTACGGGCATTTCAGGATACAGAAAATGTTCGACTGCTGCCCTGGACAGCACATTCTCCAGATCTCTCACCAACTGAAAACGTCTGGTCAATGGTGGCCGAGCAACTGGCTCGTCACAATACGGCAGTCACTACTCTAGATGAACTGTGGTATCGTGTTGAAGCTGCATGGGCAGCTGTACCTGTACACGCTATCTAAGCTCTGTTTGACTCAATGCCCAGGCGTATGAAAGCCATTATTACGGCCAGAGGTGGTTGTTCTGGGTACTGATTTCTGAGAATCTAAGCACCCAAATTGCGTGAAAATGTAATCACATGTCAGTTCTAGTATAATATATTTGTCCAATCAATACCCGTTTATCGTCTGCATTTCTTCTTGGTGTAGCATTTTTATTGGCCAGTAGTGTAATAATGTGTAACTTACGTTTTTAAATCTCTTCGTGTTTATAACCCTTACTATCCCATTCGCGGATAGCACGCGGATAGAAGTAGCCTCCCCGATGTATAAGCCAGAAATTCGCTAGTCACACTGTTGTCGTTATCCCTTGAGAGATGTGGTTAAGGAAGTAATGTTTTTTGAAATGTTCTCGGAAGTTTACTTTTAAAAATTAATTTAAGAGTCGCAACAACAGTGTAACAAAGGGATTAAAAATGAGAGCGGCACCCCACGCACACACATTGCGTTAAACAGTTAAATGCCAGGAGAAAACCGCTGACGATTCCTACGACGTTTGCTGATCCCTGAGATTTACCGCAGTTTTGTAAACTGTGATGAAAGCCTATCTATACAGCTGCATATGCAGACAAGTATATTAAAGCCGAGAGCACATGACATTACTCGGAGCAGGATCAAGTGTTGGGAGGTAGTGTAGTGCTATCTAACAGATCACAATAAGGCTGCTGAATTACTGCTGTTAGGGTGCGGGACATCTCATTTTCCTACCCGTGGTTAAACGTCCAGCAGACGAGAGAAAAAGTAAACACGAGAAAGGCCGTTGGCTCCCTCATAATGAGGGCAGGCTCGCGACTGCAGCCGTTGTTGAGGCTGAGTTTCTTTTTTAACGCCAGTGGTGGCAATTATCGACGCCAGGCCGGGCGAGGCGGCCTCAAGTCGTTTACTCGGCCTGCCTTCGTCCGCTTCCTGAGAACAAGGCAGGACTCGGGACTAGAGGAGACCCCACCTGATGGAAAACTGTTATCTGAAGCTGCAGACTATAATGGACCAACAGTAAACCCCCGATTCCTTAAAAAATCTAACTCCCACGTATAAGACAACTTCAAATATCTAATTACTTTACAAACGAGAGCATGTGTTAAACATTTGATGTTGGTCATGTAACTGAGAAAAAATGTAAACGTTTCAAATTATGCTTAAAGTTTGTTGGAAATTATCTTATTATATAACACTGGATGAATATAGTCTGGGTAATTTTTTCTCGATTTTAAGCAACAGAAAGTGTTTCACGCCTCTTAATGTTTATGACTTCATCTCCTAAACTCTGTGACGTACAGTGATACAATTTTTCAGGTACATTCAGTGATATACGTAAATTAGACTTGGCCACTGTTTCTATGTTTCGATACAGTGTATCGACACGTGGAACTGTTTCAGTGTTTCGGAACGGTTGTGGTTCACTGTTTCGAAAAAGTGGTGTTTCATTCCGCCCCTGTCTCGGACCAGATTTGATCTCGAGCCAGACACAGAAACTGTATCGTTGTTTCAAAATAAGGCTGTTTCAGTCCACCTGTGCCTGGAACGGACTAATTGTATCGAAACAGTGATGTTTCATTCCACTCTGTGTTGGACGAGGTTCGGGCTCGGCACAGGTACTGAAACACAACATACCACTTCATGAAACTCTTTCAAGAGTGTCGAAATCTTTTTGACCAGCAATAGCATGAAGCTTAAGATATCCGAAAATAAAGCTTCGTTTCTAGCTGACTGTCCTGTTTCGAAATGGCGTAATATCTGCTTTATAAACACTAACCAAACAATAAAACAACGCATACTATTCACATTCAAAATAATAAATATGTGAAAATCATTCAGCTAAATTACACTTCTTTTATAACATACGCTTCTCTGTTCATGTACAGTAATCATATTAAGAAACGCAAGTAAGCCTACAACATTTTGAATAAAAAAAGGCGTAGAGTGACAGTTATTAGACATATACATAAATTTGATGTAGGTATAATTGCAAGCAATCTGTTTGACAAATCACTGATAGTGTAATGGTGTACGGCAAGGGCTGGGAAGCATGGTGAATTTATAGTAACGGTTCGAAACACCTTGAAAGACAAAAAAATTTTCTGTTATATTTTGTTATTTATTCGAATTATTTGGCGTTATTTGTGAGTCTATAGTCACTGTGCCTATTATCCACAATGATTCCCCTTGTGTAGATGGAAATTAGCAGGATGGGTATATTACCCATACTAACGGAATGTGTGTTTCTGCAGTTTGCTCCCACCTCCAGTTCCGTTCGTGGTGGTTCTTCTGTCTTCAGCTATGGCTGTCCTCAGCCAATTGAAAAGTATGAAAGTCACGCAACACGAAAGAAGCGCATTTGCTGCAGGAAATACGAAACTGCCAAGACGCCTAAGTGATTGTTTCATACTTTCTGCGACGTGATTAGCGCTCTCGCACCTTATTTGTGTTTATATGGACATACTTATACAGTAGACATTCAAGATGATAAAATGTGTAGGTTTTTTAGAATACAAAACACAAACTGTTTCACTGTTTCGAAACAACGTATCGGAACATTACATTGTACTGTTTCATTTGTTTCGAAACAGTTACGTGTTTCAGTTTGCCCATCTCTAATGTAAATACACTCGGCAAAATACGTTGCAAATATACGCCGAGGTGATAGAAGTCATGGCACACCTGCTAATATCTTGTCTGAATTACTTTTGACTGGCGTTGTGCAGCAGTTCGACGTGGCATGGAATCAATGAGTCCTTGAAAATCCCTTGCAGAGATATTGAGCCATGCTAAATCTACTGCGGACAATAATACTATTGCGAAAGTGTTCTCGCTGCAAGATTTTGTGCACGAACTGACCTCTCGATTATGTCCCATAAATTTTCCATGAGATTCATTGCCATCAACCCTTCCCGCGCTATGACCAAGCTGTTCTAGGCGCTTCAGTCTGGAACCGCGCTGCTGTTACGATCGCAGGTTCGAATCCTGCCTCGGGCGTGGATGTGTGTGATGCCCTTAGGTTAGTTAGGTTTAAGTAGTTCTAAGTCTAGTGGACTGATGACCTCGGATGTTAAGTGCCATTTGAACCATTTGAAACTTACCAACTGAAATCGGAATCATCTGACCACACCACGGTTTTCTAGTCGTCTAGGGTCCAACAGATATGGTCCCGAACCCAGGATAGACACTGCAGGCGATTTCGTGCTGTTAGCAAAGGCATTCGCGACTGTCGTCTACTGCCATAGCCCATTAACGCCAGATTTCGCAGCACTGTCGTAACGTTCCACATTTCTTTCAGTGATTATTTCGCGCAGTGGTTTCTGTCGTTTAGCACTGACAACTCTACGCAAACGCAGCTGCTCTCGATCGTTGAATTAGCGCCGTCAGCCGCTGCGTTGTCCGTGGTGAGAGGGAATGCCTGAAATTTGGTATTCTCGGGACTCTCTTGACACCGTGGACCTCGGAATATTGAATTCCCAAACGATTTCCGAAATGGAATGTCCCATGCGTCCAGCCCCAACATCCATTTCACGTTCACTGTCTATTGATTCCCGTCATGCGGCCATCATCACGTCGGAAACCTTTTCGGATGAATCGCGTGAGTGAAAATGATATCTCCACCAATGTGGTGCACTTCCATACTTTGTATATGTAAGCGATACTACCGCCATCTGTATATGTGCATATCGCTATAGCATGACCTTCCTCTCCTCAGTGTGGTTATTAGTAGTTAGGTAATAAATTAAAACCTGATGACCGATGTCGAAGTTTCGCTGCGCGCCACTTTAAACAGAAGTTAGTTTTTCATGCATCTAAATGTCTATGAGGTCATATCTTCAGAACTATGCGTCTTACAGTGATATAACTTAACAGGTACATTGACTGGTGTATGTGGATACTGTCTACAAACTGTGTTGGGATTGGAAACGGTAGTAAATAAGTAATAAATTAAAAAGTCTCGTCTGATGCTGAAATTTTCTACATCTACATCTGAAACGTCCCCTTAGAAAAATTATTGAATTACTGTGCTGATAAATCTCTTACATTATTTAATTTTCAAACAGCTGAGCAAAACTGAACGTACTCAGACATTTCGCTCTTTACCTATTCTGATCAACACTAAACTGACACACAATATTTTTTTTAGCGTAACGCAATCTGACTTTCAATAATCCCTACAAAAGAATGGCCCTGACTAACATTAACCTATACCTTTCACAAATCACTTACCTCACAAAAATCTTCGTTACTCGAACTACTGCAATACAGCGAGCGCCACTACTGCCAGCTAAATAAAAGATTCAGACTACTGAAGGCACGAAATACTGATAGGCATAGTTAGCAAATGAAAGATTTTGATAGAGAACAAACAATGTATTTACCTTAATAGTGTTCAAAAGTCATAATATATATAGCAGTTCGTAACATCCATTCTTACAAATGTACTGTTTCTGATGGACACACGTCCAGATCATCCGCTCTCAAAACTCCGCCATTTCTATCCCCACATCCACCACTGCTGGCGGCTCACCTCCAACTGCGCAACGCTACGCGCTGTTAACAGCCAACTGCCCAACACTACAATAGCGAATATTAGAACAATGCCACCCAGCCACAGAATACAGTGCGCTACGTGGCGTTACCAATATAAAAACCTAAACAGCCTACTTACACATCTACATCCATACTCCGCAAGCCACCTCACGGTGTGTGGCGGAGGGTACCTTGCGTGCCTCTATCGGTCCTCCCTTCTGTTGCAGTCTCGTATTGTTCGTGGAAAGAAAGATTATCGGTATGCCTCTATGTGGGCTCTAATCTCTCTGATTTATCCTCATGGTCTCTTCGCGAGTGTACGTAGAAGGATGCAATATACTGCTTGACTCCTCGGTGAAGGTATGTTCTCGAAACTTCAACAAAAGCCCGTACCGAGCTACTGAGCGTCTCTCTTGCAGAGTCTTCCACTGGAGTTTATCTATCATCTCCGTAACGCTTTCGCGATTACTAACTGATCCTGCAACGAAGCGCGCTGCTCTCCGTTGGATCCTCTATATCTCTTCTATCAACCCTATCTGGTACGGGTCCCACACCGGTGAGCAGTATTGAAGCAATGGGCGAAAAAGTGTACTGTAACCTACATCCTTTGTTCTCGGACTGCATTTCCTTACGATTCTTCCAATGAATCTCACAGTCTGGCATCTGCTTTACCGACGATTAATTTTATATGGTCATTCCATTTTAAAACAGTCCTAATGCATACTCCCAGATAATTTATGGAATTAACTGCTTCTAGTTGCTGGCCTGCTATATTGTCGCTAAATGATAAAGGGTCTTTCTTTCTGTGTATTCGCAGCACATTACACTTGTCTATATTGAGATTCAATTGCCATTCCCTGCATCATGCTTTAATTCGTTGCAGATCCTCCTGCATTTCAGTACAATTTTCCATTGTTACAACCTCTCGATATACTACAGCATCATCCACAAAAAACCTCAGTCAACTTCCGAAGTTATCCCCAAGGTCATTTATATATATTGTGAATAGCAACAGTCCTGCGACACTCCCCTGCGGCACACCTGAAATCACTCTTACTTCGGAAGGCTTCTCTCCATTGAGAATCACATACTGCGTTCTGTTATCTAGGAACTCTTCAATCCAATCACACAACTGGTCTGATAGTCCATATGCTCTTACTTTATTCATTAAACGACTGTGGGAAACTGTATCAAACACCTTGCGGAAGTCAAGAAATACGGCAGTAAGTGATAACTTTTTTCCTTTTATTATTTTGTACAGGTATGTGTCAGCGAGAAAAAGTTTCGTAGAGGTTTGAAATTATATTTAAAGTTTGCTGGAAGTCGCTGCATGCTCTCGTTCTCATATACTGGATGAATAAAATCCGGGTATTAGTGGCGCCAGTTACCCTGCCTCAAGACAAACACACAATTTGTAACGTAATACGTGTCTTATTGTGTTAAACTTTTAACAGAAGTTCGTACCTCTTTATGAGTAGATTATCACAGCATTTTTTTATTTGGTCAATAACTACGCAAAGTATTGAAAATCTTCTTTCTGTTGCCCTGGTAGCAGGTTGATAGCAACGTGCAGATGATACTCGCTTCCGCGGAAATCGTTTAGTATTACACGCTGTATTACCTCGTTTGAAACAAATCTACGGATTCAGTCGGTCTGATGCAGGATCTTAGAGCGTATTCAACGCTCAAAACTGATGATGTTCTTGGAGCTAAACAAACTTCTCACAAAGAATCAGCACAAATACAGAAAAAACAAATGTGTGACAGGGAGTCTGCTGCAGTCATACAAGACACCATGCAACAAACAGACGTAGGTGAAAAGCTGAAACGCATCTTTGTAGAAGTCCGTAGGGCGTTATAAAACGTAGCACATCTTCGGCGATTTGTATCAGCTCGGCGCACGCGTCGTTTCGGCCCTCTCTGATTGGTGCCAGCAGTCGCAATCGTAGAAATATAAGCAGGAAATAGTGACAGCCCTGGCGTATGTGTCGGCCATTATATGGCTACCCATATCATTACCTATGTAGTTGTGTTACCTATTGCCTGATACCTTGAACTTCCACCTTCGGAGGATGGTATGGGACTTCAAGTCCCACCGCCACACGTTCAACGTGCACTCCAATGATGTCATTGGAATGACATGTCCGCCACGACAGCTGAGCGGTGTGCGGTTCAATTAAATTGGCACATGGAACACTGAGAAGAAAACTGGCCCCTACCTGTTGGCGCCAGTTATGACTGGATTATGTTCACGTGAAAAAAAAACACAACGATGGTAAACACCGAAACCGCCTCAGATAATGGTCCTTCGAATGGTCGACGCAGGAGAAATACATGCCGCCCACAATGGCAGAAATGGTCAAGATTATATGGCTTTCTGCCAGATTTATGATGCGACACCGCGTGCTGCAGGGATTGTGATGCAGATGATAACTTCGAGAACCTGGGTTCGAATCTCGAAGAAACGTAGCGGATGTTTTTCTTTTCGTTTGTATAAAAAAAATAAAAATAAAAAAAACAAAAAAAGTGGTCAGCGTGACGGATTGCCAACCTACGGGTCCGGGTTCGATTCCCGGCTGGGTCGGAGATTTTTCTCTGTTCAGGGACTGGAGGTTGTGTTGTCTTCATCATCATTTCATCCCCATCCGGCGCGCAGGTCGCCCAATGTGGCGTCGAATGTAATACGACCTGCACCATGGCGGCCGCACCTGCCCCGCAAGGGGCCTCTCGACCAAAGACGCCAAAAGCTCGATTCCATTTCCATTGAAATGACATCATTGGTCTGTTCAGTTCTGGTTTGGTATCCCTGGCGGCGTGGTAAGGAACTGCGGTGCGATGATTTCACTGCATCCCAGGACAACAAACAAAAAAAATAACTGCGTATCTCTATGTTTTCGGGGAGATAATTAAAAATGTATGACTACCCTAGATTAACACTGTCCTGAACGGATGTTTAGAAGAGGTGCGCTGCCGTCGTAGAGTTGCAGGTCATCAAACTCCGGCCGCAGCGCCCCAGAATTGAAGACAAAGAGTTGCAGCGTGTACGCGTGTAAGGAAGTGCGCCGCAGCGGTTTCGTTCGTCGGCGAGGGAAGCATGGAGGCCCCCGCGCCCCTTGGCGTTTCTCGGCTGGAGAGGGCTAGGTGCCGACAGCCGCTCTCACCCTCCGCTCTCTGCCCTTACCCTTGCGTATACACACAGATGTTCACTACACGCGTGCGCTCTCCCTTCGACTTCACTGGGATAGCAAAGAAACAAGGAACTACAAGACCAGGTAAAACAAACTCTCGTGACAATTTTATCGTTGCAATAAATCTGTAGCCGCGTACTAGCTGGAAAAGTGGTCGCGCTCGCTCGAGAAAATCTTTGATACGAGATGAGTTATTAACAAGAGAATGGCGTAAGCAACGACAGCTTACGGTAAGGATAGGGACATATATCGAAGTCATTTAAAAGGTAACGGTATTTATGGGGGTTTATTAAGATACGAAATCACATTGTTACCAACAGGCACGGAAGATATTTGCAGCAGTACACAGCAGAACTAAGAATTGCAACTGTAATACTTTCGTGTTCTCTGAGAAAGTTTATTAAAGAAATCAACGGTCTTTGCAATATTGCGGAAACAACCCATTACTCATAATATGGAGTACCCGAAGGAAGGTCTCTAGAAGGAAGTTTCCATGGCCCAAACCAAAGCCCATCAGAGGAGTAGAAGGAGAGAGAGAGAGAGAGAGACAGAAAGTGACTTGTGAGACTTAAAAGACTGGACCGACACAATAAAGGACCCTGACCATCCTTCACTACTTCTCGAACATCATGGCTCTGAGTACTACGGGACTTAACATCGGAGGTCATCAGTCCTCTAGAACCTAGAACTACTTAAACCTAACTAACCTAAAGACATCACACTCATCCATGCCCGAGGCAGGATTCGAACCTGCGACCGCAGCGGCGGCGCGGTTCCAGACTGACGCGCCTAGAACCGCTCGGCCCTAATCGAACAATTCCACCCACATTGTACTCCCAGTATTTTTTTCGTAGAAGCTATCGAATGCTTTCGAATTCTAAAACTTTTCATTTTAAGTGCTTGATGTTCTGGGATGTTCTGTTAAATGCAAACAGTGGCGTTTTCGTAAGTTTCGTCGTTATCTGCGAGGGAATCGAACGAGAAAGTCCAGGCAAAAAGATGTCATCCTAGTGCAAAGATTGTTAACTGCTGGTATGTGTGAAGAAAGGAAGATTAGGGTTTAACTTCCCGTCGCTAACGAGTTCATTAAATTACACTAATGTTCTTTTCGTTCCAAAAGATCCATAGTGGAAGATTATCCAGGCTGTAGAACATGTCAAAAACAAGGACGACGACAAATATGCTAATTTACCTTCATCAGGTCCCAAGTGAAATTGGCCGTATGACACGGAACAAGCCAAAAACTCTGAAATGTATTTACACTTCATCATCAAATAGAAAAAACGTTTTACAACACTTATGTACAATGATCGCATTACTTCACTGAACTTGTACAGAAGTCACAGTGTAGTTAGTACTTGCAGTATTTCATATTATTGCTAATATCCACACATCAGTTGGCTATGCTAAGAAATTCCTCAGTGGAATAGGAGGTGGCTGCCAATCAGTACTTTAAATTCTTCTTAAAATGAACTTTACTAGTAGTAAAACTTTTTGTGGCTGTCGACAAGTTATTAAATATGTGTGTTCCTGCATAGTGGACACCGTTCTGGATCAGAGTAAATGACTAAGTATTTGTGAAGATTATTCTTATTCCTAGTATTGATTTCATGACCTGGCCTGATGACTTGTAATGGAGATACATTTTAATGATAAATTTTGTTAAGGAATAAATACACTCCTGGAAATTGAAATAAGAACACCGTGAATTCATTGTCCCAGGAAGGGGAAACTTTATTGACACATTCCTGGGGTCAGATACATCACATGATCACACTGACAGAACCACAGGCACATAGACACAGGCAACAGAGCATGCACAATGTCGGCACTAGTACAGTGTATATCCACCTTTCGCAGCAATGCAGGCTGCTATTCTCCCATGGAGACGATCGTAGAGATGCTGGATGTAGTCCTGTGGAACGGCTTGCCATGCCATTTCCACCTGGCGCCTCAGTGGGACCAGCGTTCGTGCTGGACGTGCAGACCGCGTGAGACGACGCTTCATCCAGTCCCAAACATGCTCAATGGGGGACAGATCCGGAGATCTTGCTGGCCAGGGTAGTTGACTTACACCTTCTAGAGCACGTTGGGTGGCACGGGATACATGCGGACGTGCATTGTCCTGTTGTAACAGCAAGTTCCCTTGCCGGTCTAGGAATGGTAGAACGATGGGTTCGATGACGGTTTGGATGTACCGTGCACTATTCAGTGTCCCCTCGACGATCACCAGTGGTGTACGGCCAGTGTAGGAGATCGCTCCCCACACCATGATGCCGGGTGTTGGCCCTGTGTGCCTCGGTCGTATGCAGTCCTGATTGTGGCGCTCACCTGCACGGCGCCAAACACGCATACGACCATCATTGGCACCAAGGCAGAAGCGACTCTCATCGCTGAAGACGACACGTCTCCATTCGTCCCTCCATTCACGCCTGTCGCGACACCACTGGAGGCGGGCTGCACGATGTTGGGGCGTGAGCGGAAGACGGCCTAACGGTGTGCGGGACCGTAGCCCAGCTTCATGGAGACGGTTGCGAATGGTCCTCGCCGATACCCCAGGAGCAACAGTGTCCCTAATTTGCTGGGAAGTGGCGGTGCGGTCCCCTACGGCACTGCGTAGGATCCTACGGTCTTGGCGTGCATCCGTGCGTCGCTGCGGTCCGGTCCCAGGTCGACGGGCACGTGCACCTTCCGCCGACCACTGGCGACAACATCGATGTACTGTGGAGACCTCACGCCCCACGTGTTGAGCAATTCGGCGGTACGTCCACCCGGCCTCCCGCATGCCCACTATACGCCCTCGCTCAAAGTCCGTCAACTGCACATACGGTTCACGTCCACGCTGTCGCGGCATGCTACCAGTGTTAAAGACTGCGATGGAGCTCCGTATGCCACGGCAAACTGGCTGACACTGACGGCGGCGGTGCACAAATGCTGCGCAGCTAGCGCCATTCGACGGCCAACACCGCGGTTCCTGGTGTGTCCGCTGTGCCGTGCGTGTGATCATTGCTTGTACAGCCCTCTCGCAGTGTCCGGAGCAAGTATGGTGGGTCTGACACACCGGTGTCAATGTGTTCTTTTTTCCATTTCCAGGAGTGTATATAGGGAGGCAGTAGTAAGTATCCTCAGTTCCCTAGACAGGCCTCTGCAGTTTGTTCTTGAGTTCAAAGCATAAATACTTCTTGTCACACGTTCTTCGACAAGCAAAACGTCAGCTTGGCTTGATTAACTATCTCAAAAATGCATATTATATGGCATAATTGAATGAAAGTAGGTATAGTATGCAAGCATTTTTATTTTCACATCATCCATGACTGACAACATTCACATTGCAGGTCTGTGGTATGCTCTTCCCAGTTGAATTTGCAGAAGTCATGGGACAACGATATGCACATATACAGATGGCGGTGGTATCGTGTACACGAGGAATAAAAGGGCAATGAATTGCTGGAGCTGTCATTTGTACTCAGGTGAATCACGTGAAAAGTTTTCCGACGTGATTATAGTAGCACGTCGGGAATTAACATACTCTGAAGGCGGAATGGTAGTTGGAGCTAGAAGCCAGATATAGTCCATTTCGGCACTTGTTAGGTAATTCATTATTCCAAGATACACAGAGTCAAAAGTGCGACGAGAATACAAAATTTCAGGCATTACCTCTCACCACAGACAACGCAGTGGCCGACGGCCTTCACTTAACAACCGACAGCAGCGGCGTTTGAATAGAGTCGTCACTGCTAACAGACAAGCAACACTTCGTGAAATAACCACAGAAATCAATCTGGGACGTACGAAAACGTATCGGTTAGGACAGTGCGGTGAAATTTGGCGTTAATGAGCTATGGCAGCAGACGAACGACGCGGGTGCCTTTGTTAACAGCACGGCTTCGTCTGCAGCGCTTACTGCGCGGCCCCTCCCGCCGGAGTTCCGAGTCCTGCCTCGGGCATGGGTGTGAGTGTTGTTCTTAGCATAAGTTAGTTTAAGATACATTAAGTAGTGTGTATGTCTAGGGACCGATGACTTCAGCAGTTTGGTCCCTTAGGTATTCACACGCATTTGAACATCTCCTGTGGTGATGCCTATGCGACTTTCGCGACGGAAATATTAGTCAAGCAAATGGGAACTCGGTCGTATGCTTCTTGGATTATTCTACTCGATATCCGTCTTAATCGATTGAGGAAAACCACGGAAGACATACATCTCGATGCACAGATGCGATGCCGGCCGGTGTGGCCGTGCGGTTCTAGGCGCGTCAGTCTGGAACCGCGTGACCACTACGGTCGCAGGTTCGAATCCTGCCTCGGGAATGGATGTGTGTGATGTCCTTAGGTTAGTTAGGTTTAAGTAGTTCTAAGTTCTATGGGACTGATGACCTCAGAAGTTAAGTCCCATAGTGCTCAGAGCCATTTTCGCACAGATGCGATCTCGGACCCCGCTCCTCGTATGCTATTCCAGTACGTTCTGTGATTATGTTACCTTGCTCAGTGCTAAATGTAAGTTTTGCACAGTTAAGACAGAGTGCTTTCCCCGTGTAGTTTCAATATATCACTCGCCTCTGTGAAGTGCGTAATACGTTAGGATATGAAATGGAACATAACAGAGGTTGAGTCATGAGTTTACTGTTAGGGAACAGTTTAATAGCAGTTGGTCCACGAAATAGATTTTTTATCACACGTTTATACAACAAATACTGGAATAACCGTCTAAAGTAAGGAGGTTCTTTTAACAGTAATGTTAATTGTATCCAAACAAGAATAAAATTTCGGTTTTCTGACACAAGGGCCTGACGAAACATTGAGCAATGTAGAAATATTTTTTTTTAAGTTTTCGCAATTCCTTACTGCAGCAAAAAACTTATCATAAGCAGAATAGAAGAAAAATTGCTGTGGACACACGTATAATCTAACGAAACAATGATGAAATTGACTGCGAAAACCAAAATTTGAGAAGTTGGTGCAAAATAGTAAAAGAAAGAGGTAAACACGACTTAGAAGAGAAAAAGAGTCCATTGACGTAGAAAAGTTCTCAGTTAGGTAACATTGATCCGCTAAAAGGCGTTAATACACTGGAAAACAGAAATACACAAATTATTAAATTTTCCATCTGCGGGTTGATATTGCATTTCTGGTAAGCGTTTTGTGCATGTCATTGCTATATGCATGAAATTGGTTGAGGAAAAATTCACCCTCTTTCTACTCTGTCAGACGCCAGACAGAAGCAGGCGAACAAAAGAGCAACAGCCGGGAGCGAAGAGCAGTGCAAACACCGCGGAACTGCCGTGGACAACGTCAATCGATAATGCCTGAACAAAGTGACAGCTATACTGTAAATACGCCCAGCATTACACAAATGACGCAGCACTTATCACCACGAAACGTTCTGCTGCTGATGCACAACTTTGAAAATATTCCTGGAAAAAAGGAGGAGCGAGGTTAAATGTCCCTACTACCACACGGCTTATAAATCGTTTCACAGTTTTTTTTATTGATGCTGTGAATCAGTACCGGAAAATTAAATGAACTTCAAGCGCCGTAAACCGTTCATTCAATGAAAACGTTATCTATGATTCATAATATTAGGAGCAGTCCAATGAAAACGAGACACATGGGAAAAAAGTAAGCAAACTGTTTCTTATTTCAGAAGTAATCGCCATAACTGTTAATACATTTATGCCACTGAGATACAAGACGATCAATGTTTCAGGAAAAATGTTTGCGGTTGTGAACGCAACAATGATTGTACACAGCCGTGCCCGCATGTTACCAAGGCTGTTTCGACTACGCAGTAGAAGTTTCACTGAGAAGCACTTACTCTTCCTCCATATAGTCTTGGTCTCATCCATATTTTTGGAGACCTGAAGAAAGACATTCGTGGCCGCCGATTTGCTTCGGACAAAGAGGTGCACGCCTGGTTCAAAATGGTTCAAATGGCTCTGAGCACTATGGGACTTAACAGCTGTGGTCATCAGTCCCCTAGAACTTAGAACTACTTAAACCTAACTAACCTAAGGACATCACACACATCCATGCCCGAGGCAGGATTCGAACCTGCGACCGTAGCAGTCGCGCGGTTCCCGACTGCGCGCCTAGAACCGCGTGACCACCGCGGCCGGCTGCACGCCTGGATATGAACATGGTTCCATAGGCAACCGGAAACATATTTCCGTGGAGGCATCGACCGTCCTGTCCCACAGTGGAACAAATGTATTAACAGTTATGGCGATTACTCTTGAAATATTATACAGTTTACTTAATTTTTTCCCATTTGTCTCGTTTCATCTGACTGCTCATTATACAGGGCGACAATTACTGAACTGTATGAAATAAAATCGTCATAACTTCTGAGCGGTTTGCGTTTGGACGTTCAGGCTACACGGTTGGCCGCGGGGCGTGATGGGAAATAATATGCGCAGTATGGTTTGGTTTACCGACGAAGCCCACTTTCACTTGGATGGATCCGTCAATAAGCAAAACTGGCGCATTTGGGGGACTGAGAATTCGCATTTCGTGATCGAAAGGTCTCTTCACCCTCAACGGGTGACCGTGTGGTGTGCAATATCCAGTCACGGAATAATCGGTGCGATATTGCTTGATGCCACGGTGACTACCGAACGGTACGTGAACGTTTTGGAAGATGATTTCATCCCCATTATCCAAAGTGACCCTAATTTCGACAGTATGTGGATGATGTAATCGGAGCTCGACCACATCGAAACAAGAGAGAGTTTGATTTCCTGGAGGAGCACTCTGGAGACCGCATTCTGGCTCTGTGGTACCAAGAGGTCACAGGCATGAGCCTCGATTGGCCCATATTCTCCGGATATGAGCAGATGCAACTACTTTTTGTGGGGCTACATTAAAGACAAGGAGTACAGCAACAACCCCCAAACCATTGATGAGCTGAAAACAGCCATTGAGGTGGTCACCGACAGCATCGATTTTATGACACCTCAGTGGGTCAAGTCGAATTTCGCTATTCGTCTGCGCCACATCATTGCCAATGATGGCAGGCGTATTGAACATGTCATAACCTAAATCCGAATATCTTTTGTGAAATTTACATGTTGAATAAAGTGTGTGCACGCCGTAGTTTGTAATAAATTTACGTTTCCTTTTTTCGTATAGATCAATAATTGTCATCCTGTAATTTAAAGACTAATATCTAAAACACCTGTTATTAATTAACATCCTACAAATTATTTCAGTCAGATGGACAACAGGTTGAAACTATATGTTGCGTTCACCTTGAATGCGTTAGTAAAATATATAAAATTTTGAGTAGCATTAATAGGCTGGTTTTCAAAGCCAGCACCTTGTGTTCAGTCGCAACACATGTCTTTGTTTATGTACAACAGTGATCATAAAATTCAATATCTTACAGTACAGCAGTTGCGCTACATATGCCATAAATATCAGCACGAATGTAACACACATGTTAATATATTCAGAACAGCTTCCTTAAAATGAAAACGAGGTTGCAAAAATTGTATGCGGGTACTTCAGCTGACACTGAAGTCTCTGTTACCGCAGACATTTACCTCAACAACTTTCATGTTGCTGGGCTACGATGATGACTGATTTTCCGTTCATATGGACAGAACAATTGAAGACGTGTACGGAAAAACGGGCTAACCCATAGAATTCAGAAATGGACAAAAATGGGTTTGTGTAAATGATGATGAAAGAAATATATCAAACTACAGGGCTATTACAAATGATTGAAGCGATTTCATAAATTCACTGTAGCTCCATTCATTGACATATGGTCACGACACACTACAGATACGTAGAAAAACTCATAAAGTTTTGTTCGGCTGAAGCCGCACTTCAGGTTTCTGCCGCCAGAGCGCTCGAGAGCGCAGTGAGATAAAATGGTGACAGGAGCCGAGAAAGCGTATGTCGTGCTTGAAATGCACTCACATCAGTCAGTCATAACAGTGCAACGACACTTCAGGACGAAGTTCAACAAAGATCCACCAACTGCTAACTCCATTCGGCGATGGTATGCGCAGTTTAAAGCTTCTGGATGCCTCTGTAAGGGGAAATCAACGGGTCGGCCTGCAGTGAGCGAAGAAACGGTTGAACGCGTGCGGGCAAGTTTCACGCGTAGGCCGCGGAAAATTGGCTCATGCCACAACTGGAGACCGACAGCGTCGACTTCATCTTTCAACAGGATGGTGCTCCACCGCACTTCCATCATGATGTTCGGCATTTCTTAAACAGGAGATTGGAAAACCGATGGATCGGTCGTGGTGGAGATCATGATCAGCAATTCATATCATGGCCTCCACGCTCTCCCGACTTAACCCCATGCGATTTCTTTCTGTGGGCTTATGTGAAAGATTCAGTGTTTAAACCTCCTCTACCAAGAAACGTGCCAGAACTTCGAGCTCGCATCAACGATGCTTTCGAACTCATTGATGGGGACATGCTGCGCCAGTGTGGGTGGAACTTAATTATCGGCTTGATGTCTGCCGAATCACTAAAGGAGCATATATCGAACATTTGTGAATGCCTAAAAAAACTTTTTGAGTTTTTGTATGTGTGTGCAAAGCATTGTAAAAATATCTCAAATAATAAAGTTATTGTAGAGCTGTGAAATCGCTTCAATCATTTGTAATAACCCTGTATTTTATATTTATTTTTTTAACGGAAATCCATACAGTGTGGACCAGTTATTGTTTCTCATCTGTCATATCCTTTATATTCGAACGTAACAGAAAAAATAATAATTAATAAAGAAGAACAATAATATGGGAAGGTTTGTTTTGCATATTATCGCCGGCCGCGGTGGTCTAGCGGTTCTAGGCGCTCAGTCCAGAACCGCGCGACTGTTACGGTCGCAGGTTCGAATCCTGCCTCAGGCATGGATGTGTGTGATGTCCTTAGGTTAGTTAGGTTTAATTAGTTCTAAGTTCTAGGCGACTGATGACCACAGAAGTTAAGTCGCATAGTGCTCAGAGCCATATGAACCATTTTTTTGCACATTATCAAACATCAGCAACAACAAATTACCATTAACTGTAGTAAAAAGTCCCGTAAAAGGAAAAATTGGTAATAACACACCACGTAGCGCTCAAGAAGATTGAGCCAAAGGCCACTATCATTGTCTGATGTCGCAAAAAAGGACATCCGTTGATAAAAGCAATGATTTTCTTTTTCTGTCCGTTTTCTCACATGTAGTTTGCATCTTAAGGTGACGACAAACTTAATGGTTGCATCTACATGGTTTTGCAAAGCCACTATTGAAAAACTGATAAAATATTTTACAATACATGCGAACGCTAAGAAGTAGCTTGTTGCTTTCTTTGCACTTACCTTGATAAAGACTATACATCTTGCTATTGTATCGATCTGCACACAGATACGTCATGTTGGGATTCTTTTTCCTGGAGTAGTGACTTGACTGCGTAGGAAAACTATTTACTCGTACATTAGCTCATGCAAATTCCTGGTCCTCATTGTTGCATTTATTTGGGCGATTATTGCGTCTGCCCCTCTGATCCACCTTAAATAAAATATTTAGCTTTTGCTGTCATGATTCACATAAATCTATCATTGTGAATGTACATCTAGTGTTTTGTTTTCTAATGTAACACAGAAACTAACTTCAGGAGTTCCAGATGTTTTCTTTTGTTGATTACCACGGGATATCAGTCAGTTGCTTATACTTAAAATTGCTAGACAAGCTTTCTTACAAATCTGAACGTCTACTTCACCTACAGTAACCTTATAGATGTTAGTTGTCTGCCGGATACTCCTCCGTGGGTCAGTATACCTTCGCTTAACAGGATTCATATTCTCAACCCAAGTATACAAGAATTTTTAAGATCATTGGTAATTAGATTTTGGAAATCACGAACCAACTTCTCCCGTGTAGCTGCAGATACAATATCGAAGAATTTTCTCGTATAGGCTCAATCTGAACTTTGTGGTTTTACATTTTTCACTGCACCCTTGTTATTACTGTACTCTTTACCACTGTTCGGCGTCTTCATCTCAATTTCTTTGCGCCATTTACGCTTATTCTTTCGACAATTCCCACTGATTTTTCACACCTTCGTGAACATCTCCCATTTCTACATCCGCCATTTCCACTATTTGTATTTTCTACTGAATGTCCCAACTGAACACTTCAAACACTCTAAACTATGTTCATAAAGTGGTTAATGTTACATATAACACAAGATGGCAGGGGTAAAATACAGGGAGCAAAAGGCTATTTACAATTTGTACAGAAACCAGATGGCAGTTATAAGAGTCGAGGGACATGAAAGGGAAGCAGTGGTTGGGAAGGGAGTGAGACAGGGTTGTAGCCTCTCCCCGATGTTATTCAATCTGTATATTGAGCAAGCAGTGAAGGAAACAAAAGAAAAATTCGGAGTAGGAATTAAAATCCATGTAGAAGAAATAAAAAATTTGAGGTTCGCCGATGACATTCTAATTCTGTCAGAGACAGCAAAGGACTTGGAAGAGCAGTTGAACGGAATGGATAGTGTCTTGAAGGGAGGATATAAGATGAACATCAACAAAAGCAAAACGAGGATAATGGAATGTAGTCGAATTAAGTTGGGTGATGCTGAGGGAATCAGATTAGGAAATGAGACGCTTAAAGTAGTAAAGAAGTTTTGCTATTTGGGGAGCAAAATAACTGATGACGGTAGAAGTAGAGAATATATAAAACGTAGACTGGCAATGGCAAGGAAAGCGTTTCTGAAGAAGAGAAATTTGTTAGCATCGAGTATAGATTTAAGTGTCAGGAAGTCGTTTCTGAAAGTATTTGTATGGAGTGTAGCCATGTATGGAAGTGAAACATGGACGATAAATAGTTTAGACAAGAAGAGAATAGAAGCTTTCGAAATGTGGTGCTACAGAAGAATGCTGAAGAATAGATGGGTAGATCACGTAACTAATGAGGAGGTACTGAATAGGATTGGGCAGAAGAGAAGTTTGTGGCACAACTTGACTAGAAGAAGGGATCGGTTTGTAGGATATGTTCTGAGGCATCAAGGGATCACCAATTTAGTATTGGAGGGCAGCGTGGAGGGTAAAAATCGTAGAGGGAGACCAAGAGATGAATACACCAAGCAGATTCAGAAGGATGTAGGTTGCAGTAGGTACTGGGAGATGAACAAGCTTGCACAGGACAGAGTAGCATGGAGAGCTTCATCAAACCAGTCTCAGGACTGAAGACCACAACAACAATAACATAACACAAGGATTATATATCGTGTTTAAACTTTTATTAATTCCAATATAATTTACCTCAGTCCCCAGACCTTTTCAAATTATAGTTAATTTTCTGTTTATCAAATGGCACAGTATTGGCTACTCAGCTATTCAGCTTCTTCCCGCTGGAGGGAAGCCGGAATGTAGCGGAAGTTAGCCCATTTTTGACATTACAGAAATCATATGTAGCGAAACGCAAGAAAAACTCTGCGTTATATTAGATCCCAATGTGATATTTAGGAGTGAGACCAATGTCAATTTTGACCGTTCCTGTACCCAGCAACAGATGGCACCACGTATCTCTAAAATTTTACATTTGAGGGTTAGCTCGTTTTTACGCCCGCATCTTTAATTAAAAAAGTGCTCATCAGCCTCAGGTTTAGTAATTGTCATGCCGAGAATGCACTATCATTTATTACTCTTTTAAAGAACAAAAGGCTTTAAGAATTAGTCCTACGTATACTAAGATGACACGACTCGTCCGCAGTGATGTTGTGGAAGGTGTAGTCTCCAATTTACCGATGAGCATATCGACTATGGGGAGAATATAAAACACAAAAATGTAATGAAAACTCTCTGGCAAGTTAACAACCTGTCTGCCCAAGCAACAGTGCAAAAATATCATCCGACTGGCGTACTGTGCTATGCGTTGTAAAAATTCGTATAACGCTGCCTACAATCTACGTACTTCTAACAACAACGCAGTCCGATGGATTTCATCTGCATGGAAGAGGTGAAAATCACGTCAAGGGCATCCTGAAGTTTTCAAGATTGTGGTGGGAGAGTTTACGACATCCAGCGTGGCCTTAGCATAAGCCAGCTACGCGAGCCAACGCACCTTCATACATAATTTACACGAAGCGAACGTGGCTAGACTCCGTCATAAATGTAAGGTTTGCTATATTTCGCTAACTTTCTTTACCACCGAGGAATGTGTGTGCGTCAGGAGAACAATGGACGTGGCTCCGTGATTTTCTGATCTCATCCCCTCATCTGGAACGTAACAGACTTGAAACTCATTGTTGAAAACAGATGACTACTGCCTTTTACTAAGTACTTAAGCAGCATTCAGTTATGATAAGGCTTTCATATTTTTGCATGTGAACTACATCTGCCGTTTGGACGTTGGTTTCAGTTGTGGTCGAATGTGCTGAACACTTGTAGCAGTGACCTATGGAACAATGGCATTCAGAATAACAAAAACATTTTTTCTTCTTACAGATGTTGTAATAAGACTTAAAGGATTCTCAGCCACAAAATATTCGTAAGATTATTTTTCCCTTACCTATTGCTGCTGTTTCTTATGAAGTTGTTTCACAGGTATTTTCCCTCAGTTTACAACATTTTAAAAGAAGACAACAAAATACGCTGATGACGACGGCGAGCGGCACACTAAGAACAGATCAGCTTTGAAATTCCACGAACGACACCGCTGCTCGCCGGATAGTGTGATCAGTTTGTCGTAGCGATCCGAACGCGCAGAATATTCAGTACACAATACTCTAATAAATTTCGAGATGGGGGAAGTCTTAATCAGTCTTTTATAAGCCATTTGAGGATTATATATGAATTATCGTGGAGTGTAATAAACGACGACCAGCTGCAAAACCGAAACGCCTTTGAAAATTTGAACGATATTTACTACTTAAATATTTCCATTCAATCAAGAATCAAGTTTCCCGATATGAGATTGCTCAGAGATTTAAGTTTTGTTGAGATTGTATCCTGTCAGAAACGATAACATTTTTGAGGGAATTTTACGTCTTTTTTCATAAGTAAGATGGTCTTGAAGTATAGATAGAATTGGAAATAGTACTTCGACAGAATGTGACACATCATAAGCAGCTGTTGCTATACAAGCTTGCTACAAAGAGAGTTTGAGGATGCATGAGGAAACGGAGGATTGATGTGTAAATCGGCAGAAGGTGGAAGTAGTATTTTGCCTTATGCTTACAAGTAAAAAGAAGTTTACACTGCTGCATCGTCATAAACTGCAGGGTGTTTATAAATTGTCTTATTTCCTTAAAGTATTAGAAAAATTTAGAGAAAAACGTCCTGCATCCAGTGTCTGGAAGCAAGAACTTGCTGGGATAGGCCCATTCTGTCTTACCACAATGATCTGTTACATGTGATGTTCCACGTGATGATCATGCTTTCTTAAACATTCGCCATCTCTTCTTTTCCAAGAATCATGAACTCCTGACTGCCCACAGATATAGCCGTATATGGGACTTAGGCTCAGATATTGCATGCCCATTGTCTTTGGATGTGGTAAACATTACTGATTTTAAATGTCTGCATAGCCAGGTATTGAAACTGTGCTGGCGTAAGCTGGCGCCAGCACACCATGCGGCGTAAGGTTGCGAAAAGGTCAACAGAGGTCAACAACAGACTCGCAGGAAACGAGCCGCCAACGCCCTCTCGGCCGCCAGTATTTAGATCGTCGCCGCGGTCCGAAGGGCGAGTCTTTCGCATTCTGTCTTTGGATGTGGTAAACATTACTGATTTTAAATGTCTGCATAGCCAGGTATTGAAACTGTGCTAGCGTAAGCTGGCGCCAGCACACCATGCGGCGTAAGGTTGCGAAAAGGTCAACAGAGGTCAACAACAGACTCGCAGGAAACGCGCCGCCAACGCCCTCTCGGCCGCCAGTATTTAGATCGTCGCCGCGGTCCGAAGGGCGAGTCTTTCGCATTCTGTCGCACTGAATAGGTTCCAGTGCCATCAGTTACTGCCCAGTGGGAATCGCAGTAGCAGTTAGCTCCGCCGCTAACTCAGAGACAGACAGCACGTGACAACCCCAACAGGGTACATAGTGGACTTCGCAGTTCACCAGCAGTAAGGCTAACGTGGACTATTACAGAGAGCTCGTACCACAACGACTATCGTGAGATAAGTAAACTTTCCATTTTTATGAATAAAGAACCCAGTTAATATATGCGTGCAGTTTGTGTTATAGAAAGAGGATACTGGACACCAAACAACATCCTCTCCTTGCTCCCAGGGTACAGCTCTACAGAGACATGAGACGACATTAAAAAAACTATGAAGGTGAGATGAACTGAGAGGACACGCCAATGGACATCCTACAGAAATTCATCATTTATCAAGTCTTTTGGTTAGGTACTGTTGTATAAGACGAAGTAATCGGATGGTGCCCCATCATGCACGAATCACATTCGTTGTCTTTCTGCGATGGTACACTTATCCAAAACACGCGTAAGATTCAGTACTGAGATTGTAAGTAAACAGCAGACAGTTCAAAAATGGTTCAAATGGCTCTGAACACTATGGGGCTTAACATCTGAGGTCATCAGTCCCCTAGAACTGAGAACTACTTAAACCTAACCAACCTAAGGACATCACACACATCCATGCCCGAGGCAGGATTCGAACCTGCGACCGTAGCGGTCGTGCGGTTCCAGACTGTAGCGCCTAGAACGTCTCGGCCACCCTGGCCGGTGCAGACAGTTAATGTGTAAGGCTGCAAGAGTCTGTCTGCCATAATTCCTGCCAAGGAGGCATACTGAACTGAACTTCATACTGAGCTTATGACATCATTAGAGAATTTGTATGCTGCTAGACAGGGGCACTATGATACTAAAATGTAGACTTTCACGGCCGGAAATATCATGTCCATTATAATTATACGGGCTGTTATGCCGTGGTCGGTTGATGAATTCTGTGTCGATTCCCAACGTTTCGTCTCCGACTCGTCAGTCAGTCAGTAGCGAGCCAGTGGGTGTGTTGGACCTTCCATTGAGCTACGGACCCCCTTGAAGATGTCTCCCGCAGTCGGAGACGAAACGTTGGGAATCGACACAGAATTCATCAACCGACCACGGCATAACAGCCCGGATAATTATAATGGACAGGGGCACTATGGCAATTTAATCTATTACTTTGCGTGAATTCCATCTAATATGGAAATAAAATTCGGACACTCATCGTGGGAATTCTGAACGACCCATTGGCAGATCTGTAACATGTCAGTGTGGTCTTGCGCTCTGAGAGCTTGCACATGGTGTAAGTGACACTGATCAACTAATTGCTCATGAGGAACTGACCACTCAATATTGTGATCAATGCCTTCAGCAGCTGCATTCCTTTGCACCCTTCTATCGAGATCATCTACTCGTCACTTCATTCACCCCTTCACATCTCACGTGTGAAATACAGAACACATTTTTTGGAAGGAATACAGCGTTGTGGTTGTCGTTTGGCGTACATGACACGGACCGGTCTACTATTTCCCGTGTGATCTAACACAGCCCATATTAAACGAAGGATTAGGTAAACAGAAAGGCAGCCTGTAGCACAGAGATGTGAAAACTCGCGCTGAAAGTGAAATTGGAAATTTGTGGCAAGATCCTATGGGACCAAACTGGTGAGGTCATCGGTCCCTAAGCTTACACACTACTTACTCTAACTTAAACTAACTTACGCTAAGGACAACACACACACACACACACACACACACACACACACACACACATGCCCGAAGGAAGACTCGAACCTCTGTTGGGGGCAGCCACGCGGACCGTGACAAGGCGCTCGGACTGCGCGGCTACCCCGCGCGTCGCTAAAACTGAAATGGCTCGTATCTTAGGAGCTATTTTTTTCCAAACATATGCTTACGAGACTTGAACTATAATTGTGACCTATACTACCTCATATGTCAATATAGGACACTTGTTTATCTAATACCATGCATACCAAGAAAATTTAAAGCTATCAGTAGGAAATTTATATGCAATGACTGCGTCAAGGAATATCATACTATACAGATGTTAATGCATGTCTCAGTTTTTTCATAGCGTCTTCCTTGTCTTGCTGGAATATTATTAATCAACTTAAACACTCTTTGAACGTTTCTTTTCCACTTTTGACTTCGATATTATTACAATTGTCCGTCCATGTACAGTTCGAGATTTTGCTACTCTGTGAGAAAAAATAAAAACATTTCGTTGGCTACATACTCCAGCAGAAAAGTTCTGTCTTTATGAAAAGTATATAAAACGTGTTAATGAACCTACAAAATATGTAAGAATTAAACGAGGAACCTTAAATCGCCCTTATTATAGTCATTAAAGAACATTACAGTTGAGCACAGATGGTACAGTCGCCTGGCTATGAATTCGCTTTCAGCGCGAGCAAAATTAGAAATCCTGTTCTCTTTAATACGATCCCATCGTGTTAACCACTCGCTTCCTAACTCTTGTTCTATATTGAGATTGCAGTTTCATACAAAGAATGAGATGTTATTCCCATTCATAACTTATTCGTTTTGACCTGTCAACAAATGAAGACAATGGTAGAGGTTAAGTCAAATATTTTGTATAAAATCATTTTGAAAAACCGCTCTGTTGCATGGTGCTCCACTTATATTCATGAGAAAATGAGTCAGAGATAGCTTTCGTGCTGGAAAGAGAGCCACGACGAAGTGTATAGTCGTCAATTCAATGCTGGACAAGACAACATGCCGCGCTTTGCAAACATGACATCCTGAAAGACATGGATCAAGGCAGTTAGACAGATACAGTTTTTCGTGACTTGCGAAAACCAATTGATTCATTTGACTCAGTAACACACCTATGCTTAGTATCGAAAGTGCGATCGTGTGGGGTATCAAGCGAGGTGTTGATGATTTCTTGGTAGGGAAGACCCTCCGTGTTATCTTGGATGGAGAGTCGTCGACAAAATTTAGAAGTAACTTAGGGTACGCACCGGAGAAGTGTGTTGGTCCCTTGCCGTTCGTGTTGTATATTAATAACTTTACATACAATATTAACAGGAACCACAGGCTTTTCTCAGATGATGCAGTTATCTATAATGAGGTACTCTCTAATAAAAGAGGGATCTTCAGAACATTTCAAATTCAGGAAAAGATTGGTATTTTGCTCTAAGTGTTCATAAATTTAAAATTGGGCACTTCACAAAACGAATAAATGAAATGTCAAATGTCTACAGAATGAGTAACTGAACTAACACAAATAAGTGGGTGTAACAATTGGTAGGGACATGAAAGAGAACGATCACATACGCTAAGTCACGGGTTAAACAGATAGCAGACTCCAATTCATAGGTAGAATACTAGGAAAATTGCACCCGTCTACAAAGGAGATTGCTTGCAAAAAGTCGTGCGATCCATCGTAGAATATTAATCAAACGTGTGGAACTCGTACCAGATAGTACCATATAAGCAATACCTGCACGAATGGTCACAGGTTTGTTTGACCCAAGGGAGAGCATTACGGAAATGATGAAAAACCTTAACTGGCAGTCGCTTAAAGATGACACAAACCAGCCTGTGAAAGCCTGTTCACAAAGTTTCAAGAACCTCCCTGAAGGTAGGAGTCTAGGAACCTACCACAGCCCCCTATGTATCGCTCCCGTGGGGATCACGAAGACGAGACTAGACTGTAACAGCTGACACGCACAGAGGCGTTTAAGCAGTCACGTTTCATACGCAAATGGAACGGGAAGAAGTCCTAACTGCAGTTAAGTTGCGAAGTACCTTCTGCCATGCATTTCACAGTGGTTTTTCAGAGTGTAGATGTACATGTAGGCAGAAGTGGTGAGCAGCCACTCCACCCAGAATCACCTCATCGCTGTAACTTGCAGACAGAAATTGTGCGACGGTAACTGTCGTCTGGTACCTTTGTGACGTCGTAAGAAGTGAGAGGTTCAAATGGCTCTGAGCACTATGGGACTTAACAGCTGTGGTCATCAGTCCCCTAGAACTTAGAACTACTTAAACCTAACTAACCTAAGGACATCACACACATCCATGCCCGAGGCAGGATTCGAACCTGCGACCGTAGCAGTCGCGCGGTTCCGGACTGCGCGCCTAGAACCGCGAGACCACCGCGGCCGGCGAAGTGAGAGGAAGTAGAAGCCTTCTTCAGTTACTTAGGACAAACGTGTAGAAGGGAGAGGATTGTAATAAAGCAAGAAGGTATCCGGGATTTCAGACTGGTATTGTAAAACAGTTCAAACATTTCGCACCTATACCTTACTGGGAAATGAGTCTTACAAATTACACTCCTGGAAATTGAAATAAGAACACCGTGAATTCATTGTCCCAGGAAGGGGAAACTTTATTGACACTTTCCTGGGGTCAGATACATCACATGATCACACTGACAGAACCACAGGCACATAGACACAGGCAACAGAGCATGCACAATGTCGGCACTAGTACAGTGTATATCCACCTTTCGCAGCAATGCAGGCTGCTATTCTCCCATGGAGACGATCGTAGAGATGCTGGATGTAGTCCTGTGGAACGGCTTGCCATGCCATTTCCACCTGGCGCCTCAGTTGGACCAGCGTTCGTGCTGGACGTGCAGACCGCGTGAGACGATGCTTCATCCAGTCCCAAACATGCTCAATGGGGGACAGATCCGGAGATCTTGCTGGCCAGGGTAGTTGACTTACACCTTCTAGAGCACGTTGGGTGGCACGGGATACATGCGGACGTGCATTGTCCTGTTGGATCAGCAAGTTCCCTTGCCGGTCTAGGAATGGTAGAACGATGGGTTCGATGACGGTTTGGATGTACCGTGCACTATTCAGTGTCCCCTCGACGATCACCAGTGGTGTACGGCCAGTGTAGGAGATCGCTCCCCACACCATGATGCCGGGTGTTGGCCCTGTGTGCCTCGGTCGTATGCAGTCCTGATTGTGGCGCTCACCTGCACGGCGCCAAACACGCATACGACCATCATTGGCACCAAGGCAGAAGCGACTCTCATCGCTGAAGACGACACGTCTCCATTCGTCCCTCCATTCACGCCTGTCGCGACACCACTGGAGGCGGGCTGCACGATGTTGGGGCGTGAGCGGAAGACGGCCTAACGGTGTGCGGGACCGTAGCCCAGCTTCATGGAGACGGTTGCGAATGGTCCTCGCCGATACCCCAGGAGCAACAGTGTCCCTAATTTGCTGGGAAGTGGCGGTGTGGTCCCCTACGGCACTGCGTAGGATCCTACGGTCTTGGCGTGCATCCGTGCGTCGCTGCGGTCCGGTCCCAGGTCGACGGGCACGTGCACCTTCCGCCGACCACTGGCGACAACATCGATGTACTGTGGAGACCTCACGCCCCACGTGTTGAGCAATTCGGCGGTACGTCCACCTGGCCTCCCGCATGCCCACTATACGCCCTCGCTCAAAGTCCGTCAACTGCACATACGGTTCGCGTCCACGCTGTCGCGGCATGCTACCAGTGTTAAAGACTGCGATGGAGCTCCGTATGCCACGGCAAAGTGGCTGACACTGACGGCGGCGGTGCACAAATGCTGCGCAGCTAGCGCCATTCGACGGCCAACACCGCGGTTCCTGGTGTGTCCGCTGTGCCGTGCGTGTGATCATTGCTTGTACAGCCCTCTCGCAGTGTCCGGAGCAAGTATGGTGGGTCTGACACACCGGTGTCAATGTGTTCTTTTTTCCATTTCCAGGAGTGTATATGAATACGTGGTGTCTGTTCTTTCGGACATGTTACACTTTGTACATCATATGTAAACTGGAGGTGGAGAGGGGAAGAAAGGAAAGGAAGGGGACCACTGCTATCAACTGCATCAAGACTTCAGCGGAATCAGTGGCGATGAGTAATAATGTGTACCGAAGCGGCATTCGAACCCACAATCTCCTCCTTACTGGACAGGTACGTTAACCACTGCGCCATCTGGGACACAGCGTTATCACAACTGCGCAGACTACATCGGCACGCCCCACGGCCGATCCATATTCCGATCGAGCGCCACCTGTCGGCAATCCCTGTCAATTTCCTCCATATTCGCTCTCTGGGATTCCCACAGGAGGTAGGACATACTTGTGCATCTGCACTGAAGAAGGTGGATCCATCGTCTAGCTAGGCCAGTGACGTTATGTCATCGCCACTTATTCCGCGTTTCGATGCAGCAGACCGCAGCGATCCCCTCTCCTTCCTTTCCTTTACTTTCTTCCCCTTTCCACCTTCAGTTTTCATAAAGGGTGTTTTACAGTGACCTGATTCTTAGAGCGTGCTAGCCTAACTTCTTCCAGAGACAGTCGCACTGTAGCAAGCTGTTCCAATTACTCTAACAATATTGGTACCTAGCCACCAGAGGCGAGTGCTGTTTCATGACTCATTCTGCTTACCTACAGTGTAGAGAATACACAAATTTCGTTCTGTCACCTTAATCACCCAGCTTTGACAGAGACGACTGCTGTGCCACGCATCCTAAATCTTCACAGAAGCAAATATACTTAAAAAAATGTATTCGCAGTCGCGAGTACAATTAGACTTCAGCTGCACAATTTGTTAGTGAGATATGAACATCGGTGCCGGACCGGTTCTCGGACCTGGGTTTCCCGCTTTACCCCAGCGGACGCCTTAACAATTTCGGCTACCCGAGCACGCCTCCCGGAGCGACCCAAACCTCTATATTCCACCGTGTGTCAAAGTCACACAGCTGCTGTGTATTGTCGCGACCTGTCTAGCATTATAACACTGTTTTGCAGTGTCTGTGTTTTACTGTGTGTTATGCGACGTCCTTCGGGCATGCATGCATGACTGAAGAACATTGCATTGCACATCGTAAAACACAACCACTGCGCCGGCCGCGGTGGTCTAGCGGTTCTAGGCGCGCAGTCCGGAACCGCGCGACTGCTACGGTCGCAGGTTCGAATCCTGCCTCGGGCGTGGATGTGTGTGATGTCCTTAGGTTAGTTGGGTTTAAGTAGTTCTAAGTTCTAGGGGACTGATGGCCACAGATGTTAAGTCCCATAGTGCTCAGAGCCATTTGAACCATTTTTGAACAACCACTGCAAAATACTAGTACAAGCACACTATGTGATCAACAGGATTCGGACAACCCCAAAAACATACGTTTTCCTAATTAAGTGCATTGTCCTGCCACCTACTGCCAGGCACTCCATATCAGCGATCTCATTATCCATTAAACATCGTGAGAGAGCAGAATAGGGCGCTCCGCGGAACTCACGGACTTCGAACGTGGTCAAGTTATTGGGTTTCACTTGTGTCTTATGTCTGTACGCTAGATTTCCACACTCCTAAACATCCCTAGGTCCACTGTTTCCGATGTGATAGTTAAGTGGAAACGTGAAGGGACACGTACAGCACAAAAGCGTACAGGCCGACTTCGTCTGTTGACTGACAGAGAACGCTGACAGTTGAAGAGGGTCGTAATGTGTAATAGTCAGTCATCTATCCAGACCATCACACAGGAATTCCAAACTATATCAGGATCAACTGCAAGCACTATGACAGTTAGGCGGCAGGTGAGAAAACTTTGATTTCATGGTCTAGCGGCTGCCTATAAGCCACACATCACGACGGTAAATGCCAAACGACGCCTCGCTTAGTGTAAGGAGCGTAAACAACGACGATTGAACAGTGGAAAAACGGTGAGTGGGGTGACGAATCACGGTACACAATGTGGTGATCCGATGGCAGGGTGAGAGTATGGCGAATGCCCGGTGAATGTGATTTACCAGTGTGTGTAGTGACAACAGTAAAATTCAAAGGCGGTGATGTTATTGTGTGGTCGTGTTTCTCATGGAGGGGGCTTGCACCTCTTGTTGTTTTGCATGGCATTTATTACAGCGCAGGTCTACATTGATGTTTTAAGCACCTTCTTGCTTCCCACTGTTGACGAGCATTTCGAGGATAGTGCTTGCATCTTTCAACACGATCGAGCACCTGTTCAGAATGCACGGCGTGTGGCGGAGTGACTACACGACAATAACATCCCTGTAATGCATTGTCCTTCACAGAGTCCTGATCTGAATCCTCTAGAGAACCTTTGGGATGTTTTGCAACGCCGACTTCGTGCCAGGAATCACCGACCGACATCGATGCCTCTCCTCAGTGCAGCACTCCGTGAAGAATGAGCTGCCATTCCACAAGAAACATTCCAGCACCTGTTTGAACGTATGCCTGCGATAGTGGAAGCTGTCATCAAGACTGAGGGTGGGCCAACACCATATTGAATTCCAGCATTACCGATGAAGGGCGCCACGAACTTGTAAGTCATTTTCAGCCAGGTGTCCGGATACTTTTGATCACATAGTGTATATCAGCTCACTAGTAGAAACAAGTTCACACTGCCTTTGTTCTAACTGTTACCTGAGATGTAGACAAAAAGCAACACAGTCTTCTTCAGAGATAGCCTAATGCTGCATAGCACTCAGCACTATGGAGCCGATGCTTCGCTGGTGAACTCCGAGGCGTTTAGGTACGTCTTCAGTCTCAGACAGACCCTGTTCTGCGACGGCTACTACACTACTGCCCATACTTAAGATGGACTCTTATTTATAGCATGTCAACAGCTATTAGTATCGTCACTGCAGGGTGCCTTGTCACGTAGCTTCTAAAAATGGTTCAAATGGCTCTGAGCACTATGGGACTTAACATCTATGGTCATCAGTCCCATAGAACTTAGAACTACTTAAACCTAACTAACCTAAGGACAGCACACAACACCCAGCCATCACGAGGCAGAGAAAATCCCTGACCCCGCCGGGAATCGAACCCGGGAACCCGAGCGTAGGAAGCGAGAACGATACCGCACGACCACGAGATGCGGGCACGTAGCTTCTACTTTCCCTTATGGCCTTCCTAATTTCTACAAATTTCAAACACTGGTTGGAGTGATTTTAAAATACGTGTGCCCCCTCTAGCATGCCGTCTTTCATCTTCCGGCTCGTCCGCTGTTACCTACAAAGATGTTGCAGTGCGGTGACCTTCTTGCCCAGACCGTGGTTTACCATGTTCCCCTAGGCGTTTTGACAGCACGACATTTACTCCCTGAACGGCTTTCTACTATTTCTGCGTAATGTGTACCCATGGGGAACCTTCCTGCGCTCAGTAATCACATTCTCTTATACATTATACTATTTCATTTGCATTAAATATATTAGGCTATCTGATAAGAATGTGTGTGTTACGTCGCCATGTTCTAAAAGAGTTATAAAACGAGACTGGGTATCCTTTAGTACACTACTGGCATTTAAATTGCTACACCAAGAAGAAATTCATTGGACAAATATATTATACTAGAACTGACATGTGATTACATTTTCATGCAATTTGGGTACATAGATTCTGAGAAATCAGAGCCCAGAACAACCAACTCTGGCCGTAATGACGGCCTTGATACGCCTGGCCATTGACTCAAACAGAACTTTCATGGCGTGTACAGGTACAGCTGCCCATGCAGCTTCAACACGATACCACAGTTCATCAAGAGTAGTGACTGCCGTATTGTGACGAGCCAGTTGCTCGGCCATCATTGACCAGTCGTTTTCAGTTGGTGAGAGATCTGGAGAATGTGCTGGCCAGGGCAGCAGTCAAACATTTTCTGTATTTAGAAAGGCCCGTACAGGACCTGCAACATGCGGTCGTGCATTATCCTGCTGAAATGTAG
Organism: Schistocerca cancellata; assembly: GCF_023864275.1. NCBI lineage: Eukaryota > Metazoa > Arthropoda > Insecta > Orthoptera > Acrididae > Schistocerca > Schistocerca cancellata. The sequence continues at coordinate 815,316,336 of NC_064629.1, read as the reverse complement.
GGTTTCGCAAGAATCGGATGATGTGTAGAATCACGGATCGTAACACATCTGAAATGTAACGTCCACTGTCCAAAGTGCCGTCAATGGGAACAAGAGGTGACCGAGACGTGTAACCAATGGCACCCCATACCATCACACCGCGTGATACGCCAGTATGGCGATGACGAATACACGTTTCCAATGTGCGTTCACCGCGATGTCACCAAACATGGATGCGACCATCATGATGCTGTAAACGGAACCTGGATTCATCCGAAAAAATGACGTTTTGCCATTCGTGCACCCAGGTTCGTCGTTGAGTACACCATCGCAGGCGCTCCTGTCTGTGATGCAGCGTCAAGGGTAACCGCAGCCATGGTCTCCGAGCTGATAGTCCATGCTGCTGCAAACGTCGTCGAACTGTTAGTGCAGATAGTTGTTGTCTTGCAAACGTCCCCATCTTTTGACTCAGGGATCGAGACGTGGCTGCACGATCCGTTCCAGCCATGCGGATAAGATGCCTGTCATCTCGACTGCTAGTGATACGAGGCCATTGGAATCCAGCACGGCGTTCCGTATTACCCTCCTGAACCCACCGATTCCATATTCTGCTAACAGTCATTGTCTTTCGACAAACGCGAGCAGCAATGTCGCGATACGATAACCCGCAATCGCGATGGGCTCCAATCCGACCTTTATCAAAGTCGCAAACGTGATGGTACGCATTTCTCCTCCTTACACGAGGCATCACAACAACGTTTCACCAGGCATCGCCGGTCAACTGCTGTCTGTGTATGAGGAATCGGTTGGAAACTTTCCTCATGTCAGCACGTTGTAGGTGTCGCCACCGGTGCCAACCTTGTGTGAATGCTCTAAAAAGCTAATCATTTGCATATCACAGCATCTTCTTCCTGTCGGTTAAATTTCGCGTCTGTAGCACGTCGTATTCGTGGTGTAGCAATTTTAATGGCCGGTAATGTAGGTTACTGAATAACTTTGTCTGCGGGTGCGCAGGAAAATCACACCGAGGCGCACTTCCTTTGTGTGGTAAAAGGGAGTCGTGCGTTCGTTAAAGCAACTGCTCTAGTGCGAATGATACTTATACCTTGGAGTGAGTGTCTGGGCTCTGGGCGTGCGATCTGTGACAGTCGCGTCCCCTAATAGGCCATCAGAGAGTGACGTCACCGCATCTCGCGTGACGGACGACACTCTTCTTGTTTGGTTGGCCGAAGCAGCGGCCAAATGCCGGCCACACGAAGTCTCAGGTTTCTGCTCACTCGAGACACAGCCGCGCCCCGCGCCATCTCTCTGGGAGCAGCGACCCTTCGCCTCCATTCTGCTCACCTCTGCCATCGCCGACGCTTGTGTAACGCCCTCTAGGTTCTTATTCTCTATATACCGCGCTGTGCTTTTACTTAATTGTTACACATTTCACTTCGCCCTTGTTGGTCATCCGTCCACCATCCGTACCCAATACAGTTATAAAACTACGGTAAGTTACCGTAGACAGTCATAAGTAAGAGTAAACTACGGTAGTTTTCCTAGTAGCCTTGGTCAAAGCGCAACCACATTATCTCTATTTCAGGTGTGTTGCACACCTATCGGGCGTAATTCATTTCGATTTCTTTGTTTGCGCACGCGATAAGCGTCTTGCTAGATTCCCCTAGAAACCGGAAGCGGTGGACTAAAAAAATGGTTCAAATGGCTCTGAGCACTATGGGACTCAACTGCTGTGGTCATAAGTCCCGTAGAACTTAGAACTACTTGAACCTAACTAACCTAAGGACATCACACACATCCATGCCCGAGGCAGGATTCGATCCTGTGACCGTAGCTGTCGTGCGGATCCAGACTGTAGCGCCTTTAACCGCTCGGCCACTCCGGCCGGCGAAGCGGTGGACTGTCCAGAAACTCAGTGAGGAGATATAAAGGGCCGTGTAACCTACAGAACATTTTTGTTCTACGTGGTTGCTCTCCTGTCTGTTTAAAAATGAACGGTATTTATAGCAAAATTGAAACTATCAATGTTTAAAATTCAGATTTTATTCGAAAATTGTTGATTTGTAAAGTGAAACACAATGCTGGTGCCGTTAAAATAAAAAAATTCCAGAATTATTATACAGCGCTAGAAAAAGCTATTTCCTCAAAAAATGCAAAATTATAAAAATCAAAACGTAAATGAGTCAAACATTATTTCGTTACGTCATGAAGCTTATATAAAACATGTTTCTGTTATTCATAAACAGCATTCGCACTTATAAATAATAAAATTGTCTTTAACCGTGATGAAGAGCATTCTACTGAGTACAAAATAAAAACAATAATTATATAGACTTTTTTGTCTGTGTATGTCAACAGTACTTACATCAAAAGTTCAACAAAAAAAATTGTTCGAATGGTTCTGAGCACTATGGGACTTAACATCCGTGGTCATCAGTCCCCTAGAACTTAGAACTACTTAAACCTAACTAACCTAAGGACATCACACACATCCATGCCCGAGGCAGGATTCGAACCTGCGACCGTAGCAGTCGCGCGGTTCCGGACTGAGCGCCTGAATCACTAGACCACCGCGGCCGGCACATCAAAAGTAATTGCTTTTGTTACATGTAAGCGCATAGGTTACAACGACCAACTAACTTTTATTACTTATAAAATGCAATTTATATTTTATAGTGATATAAAATATACGGCGGTCTAACACAAAGATGTGCTGTTTCCATTACGTGCGAAACAAACAAACAACAAAGCAAAGTTGTCGCCTTCCAGTTTCTCTCTCACACATTGATTTATGTTTCTTTTCCTACAAATCCTACCAGTACTGCCGGTACTGCGTCATTTATTACTGCACCAAAACTACTAAACCGTAGTTTTGGTAGAGCGCAACTCCAGTAGCCACCATCACGCTTGTATCTCTACTGCACAATTCTACCGGATGGACACAACCAAATTCCACCACAAAAATTTTGGAGGTCATTCAGAGATATTTTCTGAGCATTTTGTTACACTGAACCCCTGATCTGCTGTAACTCGTTACACAGTAATACTGTACATTACGATTTATCCGTTTGTTCTCCAGATACCTCCGTTTTCGTGTAGATGCCTTTATAACAATGAAATCCCCGTAATAATTTGTGTTGGCAGTTTACATGACAATCTACCTACTTTAAAGTAAATCAGAGATTAATTGAACTATCCTTTAATACTGATACTAATACTTGTGTAGCCTTCAGTACACTTGTGACAGATGAGATATAAAAGTCAAACTGTTTACTGCAAATGTTTTTTTAAGAAGGTTGCACATAATCCAGATTTTTAATTCGATAGAGAAGGTTGGTAAAGTTTACACATTCTTCTTGGTGGAATACAGAGTGGTTTGTGCACAGTAACTGATTCATTAGTACTTCCAGCTGTGCGGCAGGTCCCGGTGGAGGTCCGAGTCCTCCCTCGGGCATGGGTGTGTGTGTTTGTCCTTAGGATAATTTAGGTTACGTAGTGTGTAAGCTTAGGGACTGATGACCTTCCCAGTTAAGTCCCATAAGATTTCACACACATTTGAACATTTTTTTGAGTACTTCCAGATAATGTCTAAATAGCTTCACCGAACATCATTGTCTTCTAGAGTAATATGTAAGATGTTGGTATTTTGTCAGGTGTTATATACAGATCTGTGAGTAATTCGTCAGACTGCAAAGCTTTAACGGTCATTCAGTTCAGTTCGAAGCACAGAAATATTTATCACTACAAAGAACATATTCAAACCACATATTTTAAAGAAAGTTTAGGTAAGTAGGCCTACTTACCTCTTTTCTGAATTTTGCTTACTTTCCACTGAAAATTTCTTTATTATTCTTTTTTGCCATCTATCCATTGCATAGAATCACGATGTTTCTTAACAAGGTGTACAAAATGTCTGTAACTTAAAAAGTTTCGTGACGGATGATTATCACTGTAAAATTATGAGATTATTGAGATGCTAGGCATCTCGGATACGTAATATCCTGAAAGAAGTTTTGAATATGAAAAAGATGAGGATATCAATGGAAGATGCATTTTTGATGACTTTTCACAACTCACCCAAAGAATTCCTTTTCAGAATTGTGTTTGAGGAAGTTGAAGCACATTGGGACGGATTTAAGGTGCCTTTATGCGAGTCTATAAGAAATGTGGATCCTTCATTACATACTGTAACGAAGATACAGTCAAAACTAGGTTTCTGAAAGTACATCAGTTAAGTGAAATCCGTACGATGTACGATGTTGGTTGGTTGGTTTGGGGAAGGAGACCAGACAGCGTGGTCATCGCTCTCATGGAATTAGGGAAGGATGGGGAAGGAAGTCGGCCGTGCCCTTTCAGAGGAACCATCCCGGCATTGGCCTGGAGTGATTTAGGGAAATCACGGAAAACCTAAATCAGGATGGCTGGACGCGGGATTGAACCGTCGTCCTCCCGAATGCGAGTCCAGTGTCTAACCACTGCGCCACCTCGCTCGGTGCTAAGTGAAATCCGTCTCGTCGGCAGAAAAGTGATGAGTACTCCTTCTTTCGATTTGCAGGATACCATTATCGTTTACTATTTCTAAAAAATGAAAAGCATCATTATAATTATCCTGTGTCACTGAAATGTGCATGAGTTAGGACACTAGCAAAAAAAATGGTTCAAATGGCTCTGAGCACTATGGGACTTAACATCTATGGTCAGCAGTCCCCTAGAACTTAGAACTACTTAAACCTAACTAACCTAAGGACAGCACACAACACCCAGTCATCACGAGGCAGAGAAAATCAGGACACTAGCAACCAAGACAAGCCACCAAATGACAATGAATCTAGTGACAGACTTGCCGTTTAAATGGCAATAGTTCATGAGTTGGTCTTCGGAATAGTTCTCTGTTCGTACTACGAGGGCTATTCGCAAAGTGAGGAACGATCGGTCGGGAAATGGAAAGCACTCTGAAAATCCGACGAGGATTCGCCTTAATGAATGCAGCCCACCTAGCACAACCGCTACGCACTTCCTTCTTCATGGCAATTCTCAGCCGCACTCTGCAGGGGCAGTGAGGACGCTCCTGCTGCATTTTCGATGGAAAGTGTTAGATCACCCACAACGCAGCCCAAATTGGCTCGTTCTGAGTATCATTTCTGTTCACATGAAACGCTGGATACGAAGACAACACTTGTGCGCAGGCCACGCACTATAGAACAGCGTAGAGAATTATCGGAAAATACAGGCGGCTGTCTGCTATGACGATGGTGTTGGAAATTTGGTATAACGATCCGACAAATGTCTAAGTCGGAGCGGCGAATCTGAGGTTTCCATTTCGCGACCGATCGTTCCTTACTTCCCGAACAACCCTCGTATTACGCAGGGCTAGACCCAAGTAGTTCGTTTTCATAGTCTGAGCCATTTTCATAGATGGAAATATAATTTATGTAATGGACTTATTAAATATGCTGAAAATAAATGTTATGTCAACAACGAACCAAATTTCTTTTGAGAGAGACAAAAAACACAGTATTTTTGTGCGAACAAATGCATTCGTTTCAATGGAAAAAATGGTTCAAATGGCTCTGAGCACTATGCGACTTAACTTCTGAGGTCATCAGTCGCCTAGACCTTAGAACTAATTAAACCTAACTAACCTAAGGACATCACACACATCCATGCCCGAGGCAGGATTCGAACCTGCGACCGTAGTGGTCGCTCGGTTCCAGACTGTAGCGCCTAGAACCGCACGGCCACTCCGGCCGGCCGTTTCAATGGAGGTTATGTTAAAAAATATATTTCATTTTTTGTAAATGTGTCTCATTCACTATATTTTTCCCAACTAACGATTGCCAACCTTAATGTAGCAAACATTGCAATATTTAGTAGTTTCTCACATTGCTCTGATCTAAATAAGAGGTGTCAGAATTTTTTATCAACTCTGTTTCTTTTGTTACAGGTGAGTTGCAGTAACTGACTGTAATCGTCTGCACTACTAGGAAACAGTAAGCTAAGTCCAAAACTTACTCAATTTTCAAGTGTAAAACAGCGAAAAATACAATTCCAACGGCGTTTCTTAGGACGAAGAAATTATTTCAAATGGAACGCACTTAACGCACAGAAGATCCCTTTCCACTGAAAACATTATGGCAAAGTAACCTAAAAAATTCTGTTGCAGTGTCAGAATCTTAATCTGTTTTAAGATGAACAAAACAGATAAACTTCGTAAATTATTTTTCTGAAGTTTACAGTTTTCTGTTGATACTATACCAGGGGCGTTCAATAGGTAATGCAATACATTTTTTTCTGAAAGCTGGTTGGTTTTATTCAGGATTCCAATGCATCATATCATTCCCCACACTTTTAGCTACAAAATCCTGTTTTTCAACATTATTTCCGTTCATTGCGACAGCCTTACGCCACCTTACTCGGATGGTCTGTATGCCCGCATGGTCGATGTCGGAGCCATTGTCTTGGTGCATCAGTACCCGATATCCACGTACTGCTTCTCACCAAGTGTATCTTTCATAGTGCCAGAGAGATGGATGACGGAAGGTCCGAGATCCGATTTGTAGAGTGAATGAGGAATATCAATGCAATGAAATTTTGTGAGTTCTTCTCGAGTGCGTTGTCATGGTGAAGGAGAAGTTCGTTTTCGTTTTTGTGGCGACTGACACACAAAATCGTTTTTTCCAATTTCCTGAGGATATCAAAATACACTCCAAAGGCGATCGTTGCTCCATGAGGGACGAAATCAAACAGAATAACTCCTTCAGAGTCCCAAAACACCGTCACCATGACATTACCGGTTGAGGGTGTGGCTTTGAACGTTTTCTTACAAGGGAACCTCCCCATTGCAACCCCCTCAGATTTAGTTATAAGTCGTCACAGTGGATAGGCTCTGAAAAACTGAACACAGATCAATCGACAAAACAGGAAGAAGTTGTGTGGAACTATGAAAAAAATAAGCAAAATATACAAACTGAATAGTCCATGCGCAAGATAGGCAACATCAAGGAGAATGGGAGCTCAAGATTGCCGTGGTCCCGTGGTTAGCGTGAGCAGCTGCGGAACGAGAGATCCTGGGTTCAAGTCTTCCGTCAAGTGAAAAGTTCACTTTCTTTATTTTCGCGAAGTTATGATCTGTCTGTTCGTTCATTGACGTCTCTGTTCACTGTAATAAGTTTAGTGTCTGTGTTTTGCGACCGCACCGCAAAACCGTGAGCTTAGTAGGCGAAAGGACGTGCCTCTCCAATGGGAACCGAAAACATTTGATCGCAAGGTCGTCGGTCAACCGATTCCTCCACAGGAAAACACGTCTGATATATTCTATACGACACTGGTGGCGGCATGTGCGTCACATGACAGGAATATGTTCAAAATGGTTCAAATGGCTCTGAGCACTATGGGACTCACCTGCTGTGGTCATAAGTCCCCTAGAACTTAGAACTACTTAAACCTAACTAACCTAAGGACAGCACACAACACCCAGCCATCACGAGGCAGAGAAAATCCCTGCCCCCCCCCCGGGAATCGAACCCGGGAACCCGGGCGTGGGAAGCGAGAACGCTACCGCACGACCACGAGATGCGGGCAGGAATATGTTGTCGACCAACCTAACTTGTACACTTGGCGAAGGGGTAAAAAGATTCTTCTACCTTGCCCGATTTAGGTTTTCTTGTGGATGTGATTATCACTCCCAAAAAAGTGATGAAAACAGAGTGTCACAAACTGCAACAAATGAATGCAACAGTTTCACAGTCGCAGTTTTCCCTGTGCTCTGTCAAAACATATGTTTTTGACGTTTTCAAATTTTTCCGTGTGTAGTGCGTCAAATCCTGCATATGTGCAAGCAAATCTGAACATGTCCTGGAATTTTGGAGAGCGAAGTTGATTATGTGTGAGTGCGTGAACTTTGATAATTGTCTGAAAATAAAAAATTAAACTTTTTATTCGAGGTAAGACTTGAACCCAGGACCTCTCATTCCGGAGCTGCTCACGCTAACGACGGGACCACGGCGCTCCTGAACTCACACTTTCCTAGATGTTGCCTATCTTTCCCATGGACTACTCAGTTTGTATATTTTGCTTATTTTTTTCGTAGTTCCACACAACTTCTCCCTGTTTTCTCAATTGATCTGTGTTCAGTTTTTCAAGGCCTATCCACTGTGCCAACTTATAACTAAATCTGAGGGGGGTGCGATGGGGGAGGTTCCCTTGTTAGGAGGAGAGTTGATGTGGCGTCATACCATGGATTGTGGCTTTGTTTTAGATTTGTGTTCCTTCGCCTGTGATGATGTCCGTCAAAAACTGTCACGATCAGCAACGTAAAGCGCAAGCAATTCCGCACAGATGGTCCTTCGTTGCTCTTTCCGGTCTTCCGTTAGGCGGCGAAGAACCCGGCGGGAATACACGACTGGGTTCGACGACTGGTGAACGATTGTGTCAGCACTACCATCAGAGACGGCCAGTTGTGCAGCGAGGTGTTTAGTTGTGATCCGTCGATCACCTCGAATGAGAGAGTGCGCACTTTCGAACATTGCAGGAGTCATAGCTATGTGTGGCCGGCCGACTAGCGGGAGATTGGACAGGTTTGCGCCACATTGCTGCTATGATGACAAACGCCTCGCCCACCATCTCACCGGCTTTTGTTCGCTGCCACGTCTCCGTAAACATGCTCCAAGCGCCTATGAATATCTGCGATGCTCTGGTTTTTCCGTCAAAAGCAACTCAGCCAGCGCGCTGCTTGGAACGCACCTGCGTTACAGACGTCGTTTTGAAGGCCGTGTGTAACGCCGCCACCTACCAGGACTTCGTGAAACTATGGGAACTGAAGCGGGAATATTTCACAATGTCTCACAACAGATTCCACATTTTTTCAACAAGCACTGGCTGAGAAAAAAAGTGTTGCATTAGTCGTACGACAGGTGAATGTGATGCTAAGTAGGAGTAACAATAACATCTCAAATGCTTTAAGGGGCTCCGGAACGCCTTATACTTGCAATGTTAAAATAACGCTTATAAATTACATCTTTCCTTACAAAGTATTTGAGGTAGGAAGTTGAACTTTTTACAGATTATTTATTGGAATATGGGCTACAACTTAACACAGGGATTTTACAAAATTTTAGTTCAGTTATTAAAGATGATTTTTTTTTCAATTGTAATGAAAATTCACAACATTTTTTTGCAATTTTTTATTTATATATTCAACAATATACAGTTTTTTGAAAAAAGGCTGTGTTAAATTATGCAGAAGGTACTGTGTAACATTTACTGAAAGTTTGACACAAATATGTTTGGAAGATCCTTAGAAAACATGTGATTAGTATGAGAAAATAAAAGTTTTGGGAATCGAGCGACAAAGATTGGATTAACTTTTTAGTGCATTCCAGGTCCATAGGATGGATTATCTTCATCCTCTGCAAACTCCTCCTCCAGCTTCCTCTTGTTCCTCCTCCTGTTTACTCTTGCCTATATTTCTAGACTCTTTACAGCCCTGTCTGCAGCCCGAAGGCGTTCCTTGTCTAAAGCAAGCATCGCTCGTACCATGTTAGAACCTATCTTCATTCCCATAATAACACATACCTTTGGCTTTCCAACATTTCTCCTTTTCTTAAAAGCCTTCAGAGGATTTCTAATAACTTTACTTTTACTCATTATTATACTTCAACAAAACAGAGACTCAAGAAACAGAATTAATTACGAATATTTTCGAGATAACGACAGAGTAAATAAACATGAAACAATCGACAATCACACCAGCGATATATATTGAACCATCACAGGTTAGCCACAACACATACTTTATCTGACATCACTAAAATGTACCTGATGAACACGGACGTTAATAATAACACCATTTGACAGCAGTTTAACAGCGCCACAGTGGGTCACGCCAATGTAGAACACATTTCAAAAAAAATTTAAAAATAGTTGTAGTCTTCGGAATTGAGTAAATTATATATCTATTAAAAGGTAATAGTCTGCAGATTCAGAAAACGCAAAAAACTAAAAATTGAACTTTTCATGATTTTGAGCCTTTCCGGAGCCCCTTAAAAAACACAATTGATAAAGATGCACCTCGTACGACAGGTGAATGTGATGCTAAGTAGGAGTAACAATAACATCTCGAATGTTTTAAAAAACGCAATTGATAAAGAGACCTTTTGATAAACACGAATATTCAGGCCTCTGATAGAAATATAGCACATTAGAGCGACTTGGTGACGTCTGTCCACACAACTGATTGCTTAGATTGCTTATTCGAAATGTGTTTAACGAGTGATGTTTTCAGAACTTGCCATAAACACGTAGTCTGATTAATTTAGTGTGGAACAAAATTGACGAGTCATGAACAGCAGTTAGTGCTGGTCAAGGATCGTATTTAAGGGCAGGTTTCATTCAGCCTCCGACAAAAAGAGCGCGACGTTGTCGTCAGACTTTCTCATACAATTGGGTACAAAGATCTTCTAACATATTCATCCTCTGAGCAAACAAAATGTATAAATATCCTTTAAATACAGTTATATACATATTAACTGTTGTCGATTTGGGTGTCTGATTCCCATGTACTTAGAATATAGCTAAGTACTATATACAATATCCTTTTCTCCCGTATGCCTAATCTCTCGCAACACATTAAAGCACGTTAGCGTAGCTGTTGAAGGTTCGTGTGTACTGGTACGGTGTCAAAATTCGCATAATGGATGCACATTTGCTGTTTTACGTATCGAATTCACATCTTTATTTGTTGCACTCGGACCTGCCACTGTTGAGTGAAACTCTTGAGGACGCCATCACATGTTAATTTTTCTCCATACTGCTGTGTGCATCATAACAAACTGTAAGCATAAGAAATATTATGACGTAGCTTGGTAATACCCGAGGTGGCGAAATTAGGTAACTGATAAGTTATTAAATAAAACGATCATTTCAATATAAAAGAACAGCTTATGCAGGAAAATGATCCTGTTTAAGAAATTTATAGCATCTGTGGGCCCGTTCATAAAAAAGACGAAAATATTTCCTGGTAACATTTTCCTTATTTATTCTTGTATTTCCTTTACTTCAACGCAAACCTTGGCTTTCAGTTAACATTTGCGATTTATCTATTAAATAAATGGGACGAGTATGTTTGTTAAATGATTACAGGAACAATGAAATATTTCCATGAGAAATGAATCTAAAACAGTTCTATTGCCTTGATTGTATTTCTAACATTTCTAACATTTATTACTGCTATAAACAATAATCATAAATATTATAATTTGAGCTTAACAGAGGAAGCCTGAAAGTAGATCTAAAACTCAGTTATAATAACAACAAAATATTAGATGATCTGTACACAAAAAAGAAAGAGTACAATTTTACAATGAAGTTATAGATCCAGATTATCAGTCGTCGTATTTGGAGCAGTTAAATACAGTAACTGGGTAGATAAGGAAACGCACAAACACAAGAGAATAATTCTTGAAGGTATTTTCGTTATGTCGTTGTAACTATAAAAAAATGCGTGTTTTTTCACCATTCTCGTTTCGCTTTATTGAGGTAAAGCGTCATCAGTTGTGTGTAATTAAGTTATTTACATTTGGATTTGGTTTAAGATCGAAAAACAGTTCGTTAACAATATGCTCGTTTTTACTTACGGTGATTTCCGCTTGATTTCTCGGCTACGTCGCAAAATGCTGTCTGTTGGCACATCGTTGATATTTTTCTTCTTTAGACACTGAGAGTTGTGGTCTAGTTTTTAGTTTCTCATGGGTATGGTGAAAAAAACACGCATTTTTTGTAGTTGCAACGACGGAATGAAAATACGCTCAAGAATTGTAAGCAACTACGGACAATATGGGCACACAAATGAAGAATTTACATGAGAATAAACTGCCTTTAATAGTTTTGACGTCCAGAACAGTGTTTACAAAATTAATTTTTCAATGTGTGTCTTTTGGAAAGTCAACAACCAATGCGTATTACCAGTGTGCAGGGACTTTAGACGTAAAAGCGTTTAAAAAAGTGAGGTTTTTCTCACTGAGCAGTGGAGAAATAAACGTCTGGAATTAGCAGAAGTGACAGAAACACAAACAGACCGATTGGGTATCAGACTGAAGCAAAACGCACAACTGTGACTATTGCGAAAATGAAATTGAGTTGGGTGAGAGAGAGCTTTCAGATGAATGGTTGGTAATTGAACTAAGGAAATTTTGTGCAGGACTCCAAGAGATAAGACCTAGACTGAAGGTGCACACTTCTCAAAAGAGCCGCAATAAAGCTTTAACGAAACACTTGCGGTTTTTTTCCCTCCCTTCTTTCTCAGAGATGAGTTCTTCTCCTCAGCTGGACAGTCCGTGTACTAAATCATTCGTGTGTTCATTGTTTCACTTTTTTTGATGCAAATGATTAAATAACAAGAGATCTATGGCTGTCTCTGTTCAGCTGATGATATCCGGAATAATTTATAGGGTAATATCGTTTTCTGATAGGCAACGAACCGAAAAAAATAGGTATTTCATGAAACGACGTTTCTGGATATTTCACAATTATCTTATAGATGTAAGTTAGTATTTTTGAATCGTGATTCTAGTATGCCGTATAGAAATGTACATGTAATGGTTTTGTGGTACCTGCACTTGTATTTTTAGGTCGACAATTTACGCGGATTTATGTAAACGACGTCGTGTATAACTTTAATGGGGACCTTTAGAGCTTTGCTGCGATGTCGTCACTTTATAAAAGGACATTGTCCGCGCAAGATTGATGTGAAATCCAGGAAGACCTTGAGAAAGTTGGCAAGTGGCGCGATGACTGGCAGTTTACAACGCAATCCACAGGAAGGGCGCGCCGGCCCCTGCGCTGCGCCTCTGATTTATGTTCACAGCGCTCGCCCAACTTGGGCGGCCACCGCACAGATTGCTGCTCGCTCGTCTCCGACACGCTGAGCTGGTCGTTCCCTCTCAAATGATCTCCGCGTCTCAGGCCCTAAATTCAGACCCGCTCTTTCAGCAAGCGCGAAGTGGTGAAATGAAGAAAGAAAATGAGACGGATAGACTTACCACCTAAAATGGTATTATCCAATTTAGTTATTCGTGTGTTGGCACTGCGTGTATCGACAAAGACGAGTCCCTCTGGAATGATCTGATGGAAACATTATGAAGCAGTACGAGTGTTAGACAAGAATATGGAATCACAGCGAGAAGTACGAGGGTGATTCAAATGAAAACCTTAAACATTTTTTTAAATATTATTTATTGTGCAGAAGTGGTACAAAGCTGTATCACTTTTCAACATAATCTCCCCCACGCTCAATTCAAGTCCTCCATCACTTACAAAGTGCATAAATTCCCTTAGAAAAAAATTCTTTTGGTAGTCCGCGCAACCACTCGTGCAAAGCGTGGCGTACCTCTTCATCAGAACGGATTTTCTTTCCTCCTATTTCATCTTTGAGTGGTCCAAACATATGGAATTAACTTGGGGCAAGGTCTGGTGAGTATGGTGGATGAGGAAGACACTCAAAATGTACGTCTGTGATTGTTGCAACTGTTGTACGGTCAGTGTGGTGCCTTGCATTGTTATCTTGCAAAAGGACACCTGCTGACAGCAATCCACGTCGCTCTGATTTGATTGCATGCCGCAGATGATTTTTTAGGAGATCTGTGTATGATGCACTGGTGACAGTGGTCCCTCTAGGCACGTAATGCTCTAAAATGGCTCCTTTTTCGTCCCAAAAGAGAGTCAGTATAACCTTCCCTGCTAATGTTTCTGTTCGAAACGTCTTTGGTTTTGGTGATGAGGAATGGCACCATTCCTTGCTCATTCTCTTCGTTTCTGGTTGGTGGAAGTGAACCCAGGTTTCGTCCCCAGTAACGATTCTTGCAAGGAAGCCATCACCTCGTTCAAAGCGCCGAAGAAGTTCTTCACAAGCATCAACACGTCGTTCTTTCATTTCAGGAGTCAGCTGCCGTGGCACCCATCTTGCAGACACTTCGTGAAACTGGAGCACATCATGCACAATGTGGTGTGCTGACCCATGACTAACCTGTAAACATGCTGCAAAGTCATTCAGTGTCACTCGGCGGTTTTCCTTCACTATGGCTTCAACTGCTGCAATGTTCTGTGGAGTCACAACTCGTTGTGCCTGACCTGGACGAGGAGCATCTTCCCACTGAAGTCACACCATTTGCGAACTTCCTACTCCGTTCGTAGACTTTCTGCTGCGACAAAGATGCATCACCGAACTGAACCTTCATTCGTCGATGAATTTCAATAGGTTTCGCACCTTCACTACGCAAAAACTGAATAACAGAACGCTGTTCTTCCCTCGTGCATGTCGCAAGTGGGGCGGCCATCTTTATACTGAAACTACGACGGTATGTGTGCATCTGCACTATGCTGCCACCTACAGGCCATTCTCCACGCTGTTTGTAGCACGTTTACCAACATACAGGATAACGGCTCGAAATTTCGATTTGTTATTACAAATTTAAGGTTTTCATTTGACTCACCCTCGTATATACTTGAACACAAATGCAGGTCTAGCCAAGCCTGCAGATTCCACTATAGTACTTGATCACGAACGACACCTGCGCATTGTCCTCAATAATCTGCAACTGTCAGTTGTGGTCAGAACAGTATTCTGTGTAAGCTGTGAGTCTATTGTGTGGGAGGTAAAACGAATTCGAACGTGTTCCAATGGTGGGTGCTTCCGTAACCAAGATAGCAGATCCTCACCAAATGACGTGCGCAAAAGATCTCTCATACATGTAGCATAATGGGGTGGAGCCTGTAACAATACCACCACTTGCAAAGTAGGTTAGAAATCAGATTAATAATGTTGCTCACGCAGCATATGTTCGCTTTATCGGGCAACAACAAAGTTATTGACTGTCGATGATATCGTCAGAATGGAAATGATGAAGTCACTGTAAAAAAGTCATTAATTTTGGCACTTATCTGGAATGGATTCCCACGTAGATTTCGTCGAAGTTGTTATGGCTCATTTGTTGATTCTAGGGTGATTCCACTGTGACTGCTAGAAGGTCCAGATCTGTATTTTAGCAATATTTGAACACCTAACAAATGCGTTTTTCAGGAAATTCTTAATGATCAAACAATCCCAGATCAGAACAATGGTATGGTAGAAATAATTTTTGACTTGGTGTCCACGATCCACATTTTTATTAAACCTCTTGTAAATTCACATATACTTCTTCTTAATTGTCACACCATCAAGAAAACAGTTTTGTATCAATCTTCATATATTTAATTTCCACTTTAACCAAACACAAGACTTGACTGTTCTTTTACAAAGCTAAATAACAACTTAACTTCTGCAAAGTGAAACAAAGACTGCTCTGTGCGCATTCTCGGCAAAACGATTACAAGTAAGTCAAAGATTATGACAGTCTCACAGAAATGAATACACACAAGAACCATATCACTGTAATACATCGATACATCGGAGTACCTATACATTAATAAAACCAAATGTGAATATTGTCACAAAAATATGTCTGTTACTTCGAAGAAAAGTAGTACGATATTACTGGTGTTAAGAACTGGGGTTGGAGTGCGGTAATGGTCACGTAAATAAAGAACCATTACAAGCCCCATCCTGCATAAAAGTCGTACTTTCCAGCATGTGTATATCCGGGCTAGACACGATGCGATTCTGTAACATATGGCCATACCTCACAGCCATCACAGCTAATTTTGTACGTGACTGGCATGCGGAGTTGCTGTCCAACGTCATTTGTTGGCCAGTTTTTGGTTAAAATAAAAACCCATATCATTTCAAGCATGTGTGTCTAGTTTTTATCTTTACTACACTATTCCGTGAATTAGTGCATTTTCAAACGTTAACGAACTTTTGCGTCACCCTATACCAGCGAGAACAATTATCTGTATCAAAATTGCTACAACCACCTGATCACTGATTCCCGCTGTCGATGTTCTCTTACCAAGGAGTACTTAACTGATAGCATAACTATCGTATCAACATCTACCGTTAATCCAAACATCTCGCCACTGAATTCGTATTAAGATACTGTTAGTTAGTTTCCTGTACACTAATAATAATCCGTTTCCTAAATATTAACATGTGCAATATTGTTGTGGTCTTCAGTCCAAAGACTGATTTGATGCAGCTCTCCATCCTACTCAAATGTTCAAATGTGTGTGAAATCTTATGGGACTTAACTGCTAAGGTCATCAATCCCTAAGTTTACACACTACTTAACCTAAATCATCCTAAGGATAAACACACACACCCATGCCCGAGGAAGGACTCGAACCTCCGCCGGGACCATCCGCACAGTCCATGACTGCAGCGCCTAAGACCACTCGGCTAATCCCGCGCATCTCTCCATGCTATTCTATCCTGTGCAAACCTCTTCATTTACAAGTAACTACTGCAACCTACATTCTTCTCAATCTACTCACTGTATTCATCTCTTGGTGTCCCTCTACGATTTTTACCCCCCTCGCTCCCTCCAGTACTAAATTGGTGATCCCTTGATGCCTCAGAACGTGTCCCACCAATTGATCTCTTCTTCTGGTCAAGTTTTGCCACAAGTTCCTCTTCTCCCCAATTCTATTCAGAACCTCCTCATTAATCACGTGATCTTCTCATCTAATCTTCAGCGTTCTTCTGTAGCACCGCATTTCGAAAGCTTCTATTCTCTTCTTGTCCAAACCGTTTATCGTCCATGTTTCACTTCCATACATGGCTACACTCCATACAAATACTTTCAGAAAGGACTTCCTGAGACTTATACATAACTAAATTGATTACTAGTTACATATAACAGAAAAACATTACTATTGCTAAAGTACAAATGTCTACGAGAACTTCATTCGGTTACCCTCCTTTTATTGCTCGAAGAGGATATTACATAAAACTCGAAGAGACAAATATATCTGGTCGCTTCGACGTATTTGATCCGTAAGTAAAGTCAGTGGCTGACAGCAAAAAACTTCCTACACACAATCTGGATGATTAGTATTCATGTGATGTTTGGAATAATATTTCTGAGATATCGTTCACCATTCCCAGAAACTAAATCTGGCATCGAATTTCATCATATTTACATCCAGTTATGAGAAGTAAAAAATTTGGTACACGGTCATTTCATAAGCAGTGTTCCGGGAGTGCAATATATCGTTTCGTTTCCGAAGCGCACAGGAAGATCCATGACTTCCTAAATGTGACAGAAATGGCTGAAACCTGTTTGTAGCCCCCGAAAACAGTTTTTTACGCTCGGCATATTTTCTTCGTTTTGATTCCCCGCCCCATTATCAGTGTTATTATCTTAAAAGACTTAACAGGAGTTTTATCTTGTCTGGCAAGTGTCGGAAAGCTAGGAGACGGTCTTCAGGAACAAAGTCGTTGCTAACTTTTTCAATAATTTATTGAAAGCCTCTCTGTGGTGATTGCCTTAGCATCTGTCAGCTGTAAGGTAATCTTTTATCTTTTATTAACTCGCTGTCAATAAGATAGGGAAAGACATTTTCTGTTCTCAGAAAACACTTCCGAACTGAAAACTATATCTTCATGTCATTAGCGTCAGAAGCTTGGGGTAACTCGAGCACCGACTTTAAGAAGTTTTATCAGGAATCTAAAGTTACTTCATTGGTCTACATCAACGTCTGCATTCCTCGTGAGGTTAACCTGAAATAGTCACAGTTAATAACGATAGAAAAGAACGATGTTTGTTGATATTATCGTTGTTTCAGTTAGTCATTTTGTCGAAAAATCATGTGTGGCACTGTCTGTGTAAAAATACAGATTAAATCTTACAATAAAGTAAAAACAATAACCGGCCGTTGTTGATAATGCCATTTATTAAGAACAAATAGCGCCGTTACCGGTTACTAACCGGCATGTTAATCGTCAGACCACTGTTCACGTTTAAAATTACCCTTGGCTTATGCTATATACGTTGGTTGCTTTTTGTTGTCATGAAAATTCCTTGGCTTGTTGTTGTTGTTGGTGGTGGTGGTAGTGGTGGTGCACTGCATAAAAGCAGCTAAGCAAGATAAAGGACAAATTTACTGTAATTGGTCCTAACAATACATTAAAACGACGTGAATAACCTTCTAAGATAAGAACTGAGTTACTTACTTTGGAAACCCTGCATCTTTCAATAATTCTGTTGACTGCTCTACAAGAAGTTCAAATTTTGTAGAACAGTAAGAAGTATTCAATATTCATCTGAACATTGAAAATACGTGTACACTGTCAGACAAAAAAAAGACGCTCGACGAAGAAATTACCCGAATGGGAAGGAAAATGATAGATGTGGTGTGCATGTAAAGACATTTATTTATTTATTTATTCTTCATAATCATAGCCTATTATCTGAAAATCTAAAATGGGTCATATAGATCACATTACCTTTCATAGTAGTAACTCATCTACTAATTGCTTGTTTCTGATGCTTAATTAAAAATATGGAGGTATTTTTTAAAAACTGCTACTAAAACGACCCATACTGCTACAACGCTACATTAAACCTTTAACCAATTACCCAGCTACTAATTTACTACAAACACTACAGAATTTGTTCTCTATTCGTTCATTTATTTTGGTGCATTTAACGCGTTCAGACAAATAAATCATTAAAATTTCACGTAAATTGGATGATTTATTTAGGAGAATGAGCTTCACAAATCGAAAAAATCAAAAATGCGTTGGCTATCTCTTGTCTTTATGCAAGCAGTTATTTGTCTTGGAGTTAATTAACAGAATTGTTGGATGTCCTTCTAAGGGATATCATGCCAAAGTCTGTCCAATTAGGGCGTCAGATCGTCAAAATCCCAAGATGGTAGGAGTGCCGTACCCATAATGCTCCAAACGTTCTCAACTGGCCAGAGTTCCGGCGGCCTTGCTGGCCAAGGTAAGGTTTGACAAGCACGAAGACGAGCAGTAGAACCTCTGGGGGCGGGCATTATCTTGCTGACATGTAAGCTCACTGTGGCTTGCCATGAAGGGCAACAAAACGAGGCGTGGAATATGTTAGACAGACCGCTGTACCGCAAGATGCCGAAGATTCCTGGTTATTGGTTCGTATGGGTTGGCATCCTATCGCTGTCCACGGAGAATCCAGACACTTCTTCGGCCAGGAACCTCATTGACTGGAGTATAGTTGTCTCCAGTGATGAGTCATGCTTCGGATTGAGCCCCGATGACCAGCAAAGACGTGTCTGGAGACGCCCCAGACAGTGTTTGGATACCAGCTTGACTGTCGCGGGCGCTGGGGTGTCTGCTTTATCACAGGGTACATTTTCATGGCCGGCCAGTGTGGTCGAGCGGTTCTAGGCGCTTCCGTCTGGAACCGAGCGACCGTACGGCCGCAGGTTCGAATCCTGCCTCGGGCATGGATGTGTGTGATGTCCTTAGGTTAGTTAGGTTTATGTAGTTCTAAGTTCTAGGGGACTGATGACCTCAGGTGTTAAGTCCCATAGTGCTCAGAGCCATTTGAACCAACATTTTCATGCTAATAGAAACAGACATCGTCTCCTACCTGTCCCTCTTCACACAGAACACAATGTTGTAAAATGTATTCATATTCATCTGTATTTAGCGTTTCCTTAAGCGCAATAAGGCATCTATGTGTATACCTACGCGGATACTCCGCAAGCCACCGTACGGTGCCTGGCGGACAGTACCCTGTATTTCCTTTCCTATTCCACTCACCATTAGAGCGAGGGAAAAAACCACTGTCTATATGCCACCATATGAGCCCTAGTTTCACGTACATTATTTTCGTGGTCCGTACGCGCAGCGTATGTTGGCGGCAATAGAATCGTTCAGCAGCCAGCTTCAAATGCCGGGTATCTAAATTTTCTCAATAGCGTATCTCGAAAAGAACGTCGCCTTCACATCAGGGATTCCAATTTGAGTTCCTGAAACATCTCCGCAACACTTACGTGTTGTTCGAATCTGCGGTAACAAATCTAGCTTCCCCGCCTCTGAATTCATTCGATGTCTTCCTGCTATGGATCCCAAACACTCGAACAGTACTCAAGAATAGGTCTCACCAGTCTCTTATTTGCTGTCTCCTTTACAGGTGAACCACTCTTTCCTAAAATTCTCCCAGTGAACCGAAGTAGACCTTTAGCCTTCCCTACCACAATTCTCACGTGCTCGTTCCATTTCATATCGCTTTGCAACGTTACACCCACATGTTTAAGCGATTTAACTGTGTCAAGCAGGACATTAGTAATATTTTATCCCAACACTACAAGTTTGTTCTTCCTGCTCATCCTCATTAGCTTACATTTTTCCACATTTAAAACTAGCTGCCACTCGTCACACCAACTATAAATTTTATTTAAGTCATCTTGTATCTTCCTACTGTCACTCAACTTCGATACCTTGCCGTACACTACACCATCATCAGACGATCGCAGATTGCTGTCGACTCTGTCGGCCAAATCATTTACGTATATAGAGAATAACAGTGGTCCTATTACACTTTCCTGGGGCGTTACTCACGATACCCTTGTCTCTGATGAACATTCTCCATCGAGGACAACGTATTGGGTTCTATTATTTAAGAAGTCTTCGAGCCACTCACTTATCTGTGAACATATTACATTTGCTCGTACCTTCATTAATAGCCTGCAATGGGGCACCGCGTCCAACGTCTTCCGGAAATCTAGAAATATGGCATCTGCCTGTTGCCCTTTATCCATAGTTCGCAGTATATCATGTGAGAACAGAGGAAGTTGAGTTTCGCACGAGCGATGCTTTCTAAAACCATGCTGATTTGTGGACGTAAGCTTCTCAGTCTCAAGAAAGCTTATTATATTTGAACTGAGAATATGTTCAAGGATTCTGCAGCAATCCGAAGCCAGAGTCACACCCTATCCACGAAAAACGCCCTCACACTGTAACACCAGATCCTCTGTATTTCTTTGTTGGCACTACGTATGATGGCTGATGACGTTCTCCAGGCACTGACCAAACCAAAATTCTTCCATTGGATTGTTGCAGGATATAGCGTGATCCATCATTCCAAATTATTCATTTCCAGTCATCCTCTGGCCAGTTGCGTCGCTCTTTACACCAACTCAGGCGTCACTTACCACTGAGTACAGAAATGTACGGCTTAAGAGGAGATGCTCGACCATTGTACCTCTATTAACCCCCAAGGCAGAGTCAATGCTCTAGCTGGACTACTGGTAGCACTATGGAACCCATAAGTGATTCCTTCCACTGATTTCATGCAATATTTTACGTTCGTTCTCCACCGTTTTCGAAGGTCGCTGTCCACGAGCACATGAGGTCTGCCTGGTGTCGATTCAGCTATGGTTGTTTCTTCGCTTTTTCACTTCACAGTCACATCAACAACAGTCGACTTTCGCACCTCTGAAGGGCTGAAATCTCCCTGATGAATATGTTACTCAGGTAGCACCCAAGGACTACTCCACGTTTGAAGTCACTGAGGTGTCCTGACATTCTGATATTAATGCTTCTGTATTGACAACACAATACTCCCCGCCTCATTCTGTACTCGCGGGTCCAACTCTCATGACATCTAGTTGTCAAATTACGCAATAGACAGTGTTGTCCAGATACTTCTCATAGTATTGCGTACTTTACTTCCCTAAACCGCTGTAATGTCAGTAGGCGTCCTCTCATGAAGTCAGTACGCAGCCACGAAATGAACGACCACCAACTGAGCCAAAGCTCTGACAAGAGAATTTCACGAACCGACACGGCACTGACTACCCATTTAACCAAACCAAAGCGTCAGTATTAGGCTGCTAAAGCTACATGTACCTTACGATACATTGTTGCTATACTCAAAAGAAAACAGTGAATGTCTGTGGCATCTAGTCAATGCATCTTGGAACCACATTTAATCAAAATGGCGGAGGAAAAGAAGTCCTGCCATTATGCTAATGAATACTTGAAATATGTATTTATACCCGCACCTACAAATGGACAACTTCCATTGTGCTTCATTTGCGAAAAGACATTTACAAATGTTCACAAAGTTGTACTAGTTCCATATGAAATCTCAATAAAAATTCGACACGTAGAAACTCGCGTACTATCGGGGAACCACTTGTAGTACTCACAGCAAAGACATTGTCCACTGTCGTTACTACGCTGAGCCCCGAGGCATGTGCCAGGATGAAATCAATTCCTTTGATTAATGACACGGTGCCTAGAAGAGCCTACGAAAGTGCCTATAAAGTTAAAGATTTTAAAATTTAAAAAAAATCTAGACTTTGAAATGTATTATCTAGTTTTTAAAGAGTAAATTCTGAAAAAATTCTCTGAAATCATTGAAAAAATATTTTCTAAACATAAGCTGAAGTAAATGTAGAGTTAAGTATAACATGTGGCAATGCTAAGTTCATAACTGGATTTGTATACAAGATAAACACCCATTCCCAGGTAGCAAGGGAGGCGCTCTGTTGCGAAAGGTTGAGTATAAGCGCAGTAGGTGAACAAATAAATACACATAACCAGGTAGTAGCTTCCTGTATCGTTCACTAGTGACAGGAAGTGTAGACTTACTAGCGGCTCCCCTACATACAGTATAAACATCCTGCACACAAGAATACCTACGCCATCTCTCTGAACTCCGCTCTTATGGCAATTGGGATGCGTCGCCCTACGTGATTCCCGATGCACTATGGGCCTCTCTTATGCGTATGCCAATGTGAACCTCAACTCATCAGTACAGACGACTTTTTTCCATGTCTGTAGCGTCCAGTAAATATGTTCCTCCTGCCAAGCTAATCCCCGTGACCTGTAACATGGGGTGACTTGAGGAACGTCTAGGACGGATGGGTTTGTAGCCAAAATGAAGGGTATGGTTTTGGATCATATGGCTGCTCACCGGTTGCTTTTCTCCAGAATTGAATTGATAGGCTTCTGTATTATGGTCCGCTTCTCCCCTGTGGGATCCACAGCAATGGCTCCCGTCGTGAACACGTTATCGCCAAGTCGAGGTATACCCTTGACACGGTGACAAGTCAAAAGCCTGCAGCATGCACGACACCAGATACTTACAAAGGACACACCAATCTGGACGTAGCTGAAGGCGCTTATATCGGTCGCCTTGCCCGTTTTGTTCTCGACTGTCAAACTGTCGCTCCAAATGGTTCAAAAATGGTTCAAATGGCTCTGAGCACTATGGGACTTAACATCTTAGGTCATCAGTCCCCTAGAACTTAGAACTACTTAAACCTTACTAACCTGAGGACATCACACACATCTTTGCCCGAGGCAGGATTCGAACCTGCGACCGAAGCAAGAGCGCGGTTCCGGACTGAAGCGCGTAGAACCGCTCAGCCACAACGGCCGGCCAGACTGTCGCGCCGACAGCCATAACGAGGTTTGATGACATTCCATTAGCGTTTAACGCAGAACTCTTCCATCCTCAGTGGCGTCAGGAGTGCTGTCCATACCGCACAGCAGCTACACTGATGAACCAAAACAATATTACCACAGCCCCAGAGAGACTTAATACCACCTGGTAGCACTGTGGATACGTGACGCTGTAAGAAAAGTATATGAGGAGGTCAGAGACGAATGGGGAATAATTTTAGCGACGATACAGGCTGGAGACGGGAAAATTTACTGACGTAAGCGACTTTGGCGAAGGGTGGATTGTTATGGCCCGCTATCTCGGAACGCGTAACTCGGAAACGACGAACCAGCCGCGGCGGTCGAGCGGTTCTAGGATCTTCAGTGCGGAACCGTGCGACTGCTACGGTCGCAGGTTCGAATCCCGCCTCGGAAATGAATGTGTGTGATGTCCTTAGGTTAGTTACGTTTAAATAGTTCTAAGTTCTAGGGGACTGATGACCTCAGATGTTAAGTCCTATAGTGCTTAGAGCCATTTGAACCATCGGAAACGATGAAGCTGGTCGGCTGTTTGCGTGCTGCTGTCATGTCTCCTGGGTGTCTATGAAAAATGGTAAACGGCGACAAAGTGGCTGTCCAACGCTCTCGGTTATTACTACTAAAGTAATTCTCCAGTAATGTTACTCCTTCGAAAGGAATTAAACGCTGATCATGATCGTGTGTTAATGTGAAGAAGTTGGTGTATCAGGAAGATTACTCGTTGACATGAGCAGTAGTTATACTAACAGGGATCGAACCAGTGATATTCAGAGTACAAAGTAAAACTGACTTGTGTAAATTAAAAACGGTCGCCAGTCGAGTTAGGCAAAGTAATTAAAAGAAGAAATATTGTTAATCAATAAAACTAACTACAGTATGTGACTTTACTGGGGACTAAAATCTGTTATGTGAATTGGGCACGAGATAACAGCGCAAACTAGCAAGTACAGGTAAAGTAGTTAGAACTTAGCAGCACACATAAAAACTAAAATTGTTTTGGCAATAAACTACCTACCACTGACGTACACGGTCTGGTTCAAAGTCAGAAAGATAATGTCCACTACACACTACCTCTTTATTAGGAGGAACACAGCTACACTGCGGATGAGGTAGCTTTATCGCTTTACTACCGAAAGACAGTAATGTAGAAATGATTACTATTAGAGCACATACGAGGGAATTCAGTACGTATTGCAGCACATTTTACTGTCGGGCAATTTGGGTTGAAAAAATGCGGAATTTGTAGCAGGACATCGTGAAATATTCCCGCAGCAACCCCTAGAGTTCATAAAATTCCGATAGCTGTCGGCGCTAAACGTAGCCTTGCAACCGGCATCTGTAACGGAGGTGCATTATAAGCAGAGATTGTCATTGAGGTTGATTTAGCGGAAAACCAGAGCATCGCAGACATTCATAAGCGCTTGCAGAATGTCTGCGGAGACCTCCAGTGAACAAAAGCAACGCGAGACAGTGGGTGCGGCGTCTGTCATCACCGCAACAAAGTCAGGCAAACCTGCCCGATCTCCCTCGTGCAGGCGGGCAGCACACAACTGTGATTCTGTGCATTGATCCCATTGGAGGTGATAGAAGGATCACAATCAAACACCTCGCTGCACGACTGGACATCTCTGTAGGTAGTGCTGAGACACTCGTCCATCAGTTGTGGTACCCAACAGTGTGTTCCTCGCCGTCTAACAGAAGACCGTAGAGAGCGCAGAAGGAACATCTATACGGAGCAAAAACAGACATAATGTCTTATGGGATAACAGCAATTAGTGATTTTATAATGTTGCTTAAAATCCGTCTTGATTACAAAAAAAAATTTTTTTATTTTTTATTATTCATATGACCGGTTTCGGTTCATTCAGAACCATCTTCAGATCTGATATTTTCGTTACAGGAGTAACCCGTCCAAATCCAGCAACTTTCACATGCTACGTCACATGTGACGTAGCATGTGAAAGTTGCTGGATTTGGACGGGTTACTCCTGTAACGAAAATATCAGATCTGAAGATGGTTCTGAATGAACCGAAACCGGTCATATGAATAATAAAAAAAATTTTTTTTTTGCAATCAAGACGGATTTTAAGCAACATATCTATACGGAGGCCGGCCGGAGTGGCCGAGCTGTTAAAGGAGCTACAGTCTGGAACCGCACGACCGCTACGGTCGCAGGTTCGAATCCTGCCTCGGGCATGGATGTTTGTGATGTCCTTAGGTTAGTTAGATTTAAGTAGTTCTAAGTTCTAGGGGACTTACGACCACAGCAGTTGAGTCCCATAGTGCTCAGAGCCATTTGAACCATTTCTGTACGGAGTTGCTTGCGCGTAAGAGGCTGATCGTGACGATTTTTTGTCGAACATCGTCACAGGCGATGAAACATGGGTTCATCACTTCGAACAGGGAAAAAACGGTAGTCTATGAAGTGGCGCCGCACCACCTCTCTAGTTCAAAGCTGGACCCTCAGCCGGTAATGTCGTGGTGACGGTCTTCTGGGACTCTGAAGGAGTTATTCTGTTTGAAGTCCTTCCTCATGGTGTAACGGCCAACTCTGAATTGTGTTGTGCTACCCTCAAGAAATTGAAAAATCGACTTGAGCATGTCCGTCGCCACAAAAATGCAACCGAATCGCTCCTTCTCCATGGCAACGCAAGGTCTCACACTAGTGTGCGCAGTCGAGAGGAGCTCACGAAACTTCATTGGACTGTTCTTTCTCATGCATCCTACAGCCCGGACCTCCCACCTTCTGACTTGACCCAATAACGGATGCACTCTGCAAGAATCAGTACGTGCATGATGGGGAGGTTATTAGTGCAGCAAGACGTTGGTTTCGACGTAGACCAATAGAGTTGTACCATGCGCACATAGAGGTGCATTAAGGTAGCGTACGGATGTCGCACTGAACGTAAATTATGTTGAAAAATAGCGTTTGGAAGCCAAAAATGCGGGGAATAATATCGAATATGGGATTCCTGAAATAAAACCAACCTGCTTCCAGAAAAAAATATGTGTTGCATTACTTATTAAACGCCCCTTGTACTTCCTTGCATTATGTAGAGCGTAAATGAATCATGAGGGCCCTGATTCTATTATGATCTTAATAAGTGATTGCCAGTTATGTTAACAAGAGCACACACGTCTCTAAAATGATTACTACATTTCGTAAATACTTCCACTGTAAGAATTACTGAACTACTGGCTCTAAGCACTATGGGACTTAACATCTGAGGTCATCAATCCCCTAGAACTTAGAACTACTTAAACCTAACTGACCTAAGGACATCACACACGTCCATGCCCGAGGCAGGATTCGACTCCGCGACCGTAGCGGTCGCGCGATTCCAGATTGAAGCGCCTAGAACCACTCGGCCACAGCGGCCGACAGAACAGGTTTCAGGAGTAGTCAAGCAACATATTATTTCCTTTCAGGTATGGCCCGTGATAATGAAGAGGTAATCAGCGAAATAAGACCTAATACCGAGCATTACCGACAGCTCTCCATCCACGCAACATTTGCGAATGGTAGAGGGGAGGTGGCAAAGGGTAGTGGTACCAGAAGTACCCTCCGTCAGGCACCGTAGAGTGTATACGTCTGCGTGATCATTCCTTCGCGATGAAGTTGTCTTTTTTTAAGTCTTGCATTTTTCTTTCCGCAGAAGTGTGAAATCCATCTTTATGGTGTCAAATGCGTAATATAATCCTCATTTTTTTCAGTTTTTACGTTCTTAAATGTGTTTGTGACTGAAATAATAAATCAATATTCACCTCAGAGGGTCCAGAAAGTGACCTAAAGGCTTGCATCCTTCTAGAAGAGAGGTATTGAAATCTGTGTATAGCTATATCGTTTAAGGTTTTCCATGGAAAATCGCTTGAGGGGAAATTCTGAATAGTTCCTTTGAAACGAATACGGCCAACAAGAAAAGCACTAGTTTTCTTCCGTCTTTGGCTCTCTCCTAATTTCACGTACAACGTCTGCCTCACTGTCGGGCTACCTGTTCTACTTCACATACCCATTTTGGAGTCAATGATTTAAGGTGTTCGGTAATCTTCCTCAGAGATGGGCTTATACGATAACTTTTCTAAAATCATAGTTGCAGTTATACTTTCATCATATCTCCAGTAACAGTTATGTGTTTTTTTATCTGAAACAAACACTTTACGCTTTGAACGTCCATTAGAGATTAAAATCTTTTGCCAGATCGGCACTCGGAGCTGGATCTTAACCTTTCGTGGACAACGCTCAGTCATATGGACGATTCCAACACAGCAAAAAGCCTGCCATGGCGTCAACAGGCCATAACTCTGGCCTAGTTTTCCAAATTCCAAATAACTTCGGGTTTATAATCAGTTGTGCCAGCTAAGGATGTAGCGGAGAATGGATTAGACACAGTTCATGAGTTGGTTCCAACATGATTCTTTCATCGCGCAGTAAAGTTTTATTTTACCTAAGAGGCTTTCCTTGCATGTGCAGCTCGCCAAAATTTATAATCGGTTATTGCGTTGCATGTGTGGAAGAAATACTGGCAAGAGAAACGAAGACATGAATTAAACTAACTAGTGTATTTATTCTGAGTTAGCTGGACCATTTCCCAAGCAAACGCTAGAATCTTACGCGACCTAAGCAGCCAGCGAGTACAATGCTTCCCGCCGGTTATTGTATGACTTCGTGTAAAGTTGCTAGCTAGGACCTTACAGCAGGTATACATTGTTAATGTGCCAGTTAACAGTGGTGCAGAGCTACTTGCAACAGTAGTTATCTGTGCCTAGGATATGATACCACTGTGTAACGAACGTATACGAGAATTCAAGTGAAGCTTTTAATCGCAAGAAAGACGCTACATTTTTCTCATTGGTGAATTTAGGTTACTATCTAAGAAATGAAATTTTGTGTGAGTATATCGAACAAGATGTAGCATATCGAGAAGCAGCTTTCATAAATTAAAATTAGGAGCAGCTTAGGAAATGAACTTTTAATTTGGAGGAGTGATATTCGAGTTCCCGAACATCTATATCTACATACACACTACAAAAGCCACCGTGTGGTGCATGGTGGAGGGTACCTTGTACAACGAGTAGTCTGTACCTTTCCTATCCCACTCGTAACTAGAGCGTGGTAAATGTGACTGTCTAAATGCCACCGTACGAACCTTAATTTCTCTTATCTTATCTTGGTAGCCCTGCATGAAATTTAAGTCAGCGGCAGGTTCAGATACAGATACAACTTTTCTATGAGGGTCACTCCAAAAGAATTGCACACTATTTTTTTAAAATCCATCTTTCATTCTACATGTTTGAAAGTTTTACAGTGTGGTTTGTAGATACATCCTTTAGGAACACAATTTTCATTTCTCCACATAATTTCCATCCTTCTCAACTGCTTTACGCCATCTTGGAACCAGCGCCTGTATACCCACACGGTAAAATTCTGGACCAACCTATTGGAGCCACTGTTTGGCAGCGTGCACAAGGGAGTCATCATCTTCAAACCCTGTTGCACGAAGAGATTCTTTCAGTTTCCCAAAGACATGATAGTCACATGGAGCCAGATCAGGACTGTAAGGCGGGTATTTCAGTGTTGTCCATCCGAGTTTTGTGATCGCTTCCACGGTTTTTTGACTGACATTTGGCCATGCATTGTCGTGCAACAGCAAAACATCCTGCTTTTGCCGATGTGGTCGAACACGACTAAGTCGAGCCTGAGGTTTCTTCAGTGTCGTCACATATGCATCAGAATTTTTGGCGGTTCCACTTGGCGTGAGGTCCACAAGCAACAATCCTTCGGAATCGAAAACACCGTAGCCATAACTTTTCCAGCAGAAGGTGTGGTTTTGAATTTTTTTTTTTCTTGGGTGAATTTGCCCCTTCGTCTCTGGTGAAAAATGATGGAGCCATGTATCATCATCTGTCACAATTCTTCCAAGAAATTCATCTCCACCATTCTCGTACTGTTCCAAAAGTTCGCTGCATACCGTTTGTCTTGTTTCTTTGTGAGCCACTGTCAACATCCTGGGAACCCACCTGGCACAAACCTTTTTTAACGCCAACACTTTCAGTATCCTGCAAACACTTCCTTCCTCTATCCCAACGTAGCGTGACAATTCGTTCTCTGTGATGCGTCTGTCAGCAGTCACCAATTCGTTAACTCTCTGCACATTGTCTGGAGTGTGTGCAGTACGATGCCTGCCGCTGCGAGGACAATCCTCAATATTGCCGTGCCCGTTTTCATCACGTAACCTGCTTGCCCAGCGACTAACTGTACTGCAATCGTCAGCAGCATCTCCATACACCTTTTTCAACCTCTTGTGGATGTTTCCCACCGTCTCGTTTTCACAGCACAAGAATTCTATGACGGCACGTTGCTTCTGATGAACGTCAAGTGTAGCAGCCAACTTGAAGACATGCTGTGATGGTCCAACTCATGGGAACAGGTTGAAATAAGTTTGAAAACAAGCGGGAAGGATGTATCTACACACGGTAAAACTTTCACACGTGCAGAATTAAAATTGTATTTTTACAAAAATAGTCTGCATTTCTTTTGGAGTGACCCTCGTATATTTTCCAAATAGTGTTCCTTAAAAAGAACGTCTCCTTCCCTCCCATTCGCATTTGAGTTCCCGAAGCATCTCCGTAACACTTACGTGTCGATCGAACCTACTGTTAACAAATCTAGCAGCTCGCTTCTGAATTGCTTCGATGTCTTCCTTTAATCCTACCTGGTGGGGATCCCAATCACTCGAGCAGTACTCATTGTGTCGCATTAGTGTCCTATAAGCGATGTCCTTTATACATGAGCCACACGTCGCTAAAATTCTCCTAATAAACAGAAGTCGACCATTCGCCTTTCCTACCGTCATCCGTACGTGCGCGTTCCATTCCATATCGCTTTGCAACTTTATTCAAGATTTTTAATCGACATGGCTGCGTCAAGCAGCGCACTAAAATGGTTCAGTTTGTAGAGCACTTGCCCGCGAAAGGCAAAGGTCCCGAGTTCGAGTCTCGGTCCGGCACACAGTTTTAATCTGCCAGGAAGTTTCACATCAGCGCACACTCCGCTGCAAAGTGAAAATCTCATTCTGGAAACATACCCCAGGCTGTTGCTAAACCATGTCTCCGTAATATTCTTTCTTTCAGGAGTGCTAGTTCTGCAAGGTTCTCAGGAGAGCTTCTGTAAAGTTTGGATGGTAGGAGACGAGATACTGGCAGAAGTAAAGCTGTGAGGACGGGGCGTGAGTCGTGCTTGGGTAGCTCAGTTGATAGAGCACTTGCCCGCGAAAGGCAAAGGTCCCGAGTTCGAGTCTCGGTCCGGCACACACTTTTAATCTGCCAGGAAGTTTCACATCAGCGCACACTCCGCTGCAGAGTGAAAATCACATTCTGGCTACGAAGTACAACAATCACACAAAAATTAGTACTTAAAAGAGTGAATGAACAGATCAGGGAGTACAGAAAGAAATGGATAGATCATGTCGCAATAACGAATGAAAATAGAATGCCTAAAATAGTAATGAATTTTCGACCGACAGGGAAAAGATCAACAGGTAAGCCAAGAAAGAGGTAGAGAGATCAAGCAGCAACTACATCTACATCTACATACATACTCCTCAATCCACCATACGGTGCGTGCCGGAGGGTACCTCATACCACAACTAGCATCTTCTCTCCCTGTTCCACTCCCAAACAGAACGAGGGAAAAATGACTGCCTATATGCCTCTGTACGAGCCCTAATCTCTCTTATCTTATCTTTGTGGTCTTTCCGCGAAATGTAAGTTGGCGGAAATAAAATTGTACTGCAGTCAGCCTCAAATGCTGGTTCTCTAAATTTCCTCAGTAGCGATTCACGAAAAGAACGCCTCCTTTCCTCTAGAGACTCCCACCCGAGTTCCTGAAGCATTTCCGTAACACTCGCGTGATGAGTAAATTTACTAGTAACAAATCTAGCAGCCCGCCTCTGAATTGCTTCTATGTCCTCCCTCAATCCGACCTGATAGGGATCCCAAACGCTTGAGCAGTACTCAAGACTACGTCGTATTAGTGTTTTATAAGCTGTGTCCTTTACAGACGATAGAGGCACTAACCAGGAGGACGTTACAAGCAGATGCCTAACATTTGAAGAAAGAAGAAGGAAGCCAAGGATCGAATAGTGTAACCAGGTACAAATCGATGTAGACGATGTATCGTACAAGTACACAGAGACGACACAGGTTAGACTAACGTGGAGAGCAGTATCAACAAATGGCTCTAAGCACTATAGGACTTAACATCTGAGGTCATCAGTCCCCTAGACTTAGAACTACGTAAACCTAACTAACCTAAGAACATCACACAAATCCATGCCCGAGGCAGGATTCAAACCTGCGACTATAGCAGCCGCGTGGTTCCGGACTGAAGCGCCTAGAACCGCTCGGTGTAGCGCACTATTGATGGTTTATTCTAACATTTGCAGGATTGCTCTTCCTACTGATCAACATAAACTTACATTTTAGAGCAGGCTGTCATTCATCACCACAACTAGAAATTTTGTCTAAGTCGCCTTGTATCCTCCTATAGTCATTCAACGACGGTACCTTCTCGTACATTACAGCATGATCAGCAAACATCCGTAAATTGCTGTTCAGCCTATCCTCAGATCACTTATGTATACAGAGAATAAGAGCAATGCTATGCCACTTACCTGCGGCACTCCTGATGATATCCTTGTCTCTGATAAACACTCGCCGTCGACGACGACGTACTGAATTCTGTTACTTTAGAAGTCTTCGAGCCACTCACATATCTGGGAACGTATTCCGTGGGGTCGTACCTTCGTTGACAGTCTGCAGTGGGGCATCATGTCAAACGCTTTCCTGAAACCTAGGAATATTCTGCCAGCTGCTCTTCATTCGTGGCTCGCAGGATATCATGTGAGAAAATGGGGACCTGAGATTCCCACGAGCGATGCTCTCTAAATCCGTGCTGATCTGTGGACAGTAGCTCTTCCATCTCAAGGAAATTCATTATAATCGAACTAAGAATATGTTCAAGAGTTCTGCAGCGGACCGATGCTAATGTGACTTCTCCTGACTGAGGTAGGGTCGAATGATTCCTTAAACGCGAGATTTAAAACATCTGCTTTCCTTTTGCTGTCTTCTGTTGCCACACCACACGGGTCAACGAGTGACTGGATAGAAGCCTTCGACCCACTTAGGGGTTTTACGTAGGACCAAAATTTTCTCGGAAAGTTGTTTTCATAATCTTTTACAATTTCTGTAACAAGGTTCTGACCTGTTTTGTGTATTATGACGCATCTGTTCGGTCTCTTATCAATTTACTTGGTATAAACTCCCAAGTGCCGTCAACATTATTTCTGTTCGTTTCAACGACACTTACATACACTACTTTTCGTGAAAACTGCAACAGTAATAAGGAGAGATGCAATCAAATTTATTCCATGGATTAGGGACATAACAATACATGGTAGAGCACTTGCCCGCGAAAGGCAAAGGTCCCGAGTTCGAGTCTCAGTCCGGCACACAGTTTTCATCTGCCAGGAAGTTTCATATCAGCGCACACTCCGCTGCAAAGTGAAAATCTCATTCTGGAAACATACCCCAGGATGTAGCTAAGCCATGTCTCCGCAATATCGTTTCTTTCATGGGTGCTAGTTCTGCAAGGTTCGCAGGAGAGCTTCTGTAAAGTTTGGAAGGTAGGAGACGAGGTACTGGCAGAAGTAAGGCTGTGAGGACGGGGCGTGAGTCGTGCTTCGATAGCTCAGTTGGTACAGCACTTTCCTGCGAAAGGCAAAGGTCCCGAATTCGAGTCTCGGTCCGGCACACAGTTTTAATCTGCCAGGAAGTTTCTATATATAGACAGTTAATAACAGAGAACTGTACATGCTCTTTGACCGTGAGAATTCAGTACGGTTTGAAGCCGACACAAACTGCAATTAAAACTTCTAGGGTCCTGGCATTATGACATGGAATGATGAAATGTCTGGACGTGCTGCCGCGGAACACGCTGACATCTGGTTTGTAGGCGCAACACAAATCTTCTACAATGGTCGCAGGAGGGCCAGGACGAACAAGTTTCCGATCGACCATATCAAGGACAAATTAGATGGACGACACAGGAGACGAACTCGTGGACCAAGGATGCAGGGCCATCTGCCATTCTTCGAAACAAACTTGCACATTCCTTGCCACATTGTGCTGTGCAGTGTGCTGGTGAAGTATGACATGTGGAGATGCCTGCTGGAGGGGCAGTTCCTAGTTGTGTGGCGGAGGGTACCTTCAGTACCTCTATCGGTTCTCCCTTCTATTCCAGTCTCGTATTGTTCGTGGAAAGAAGGATTGTCGGTATGCCTCTGTGTGGGCTCTAATCTCCCTGATTTTATCCTCATGGTCTCTTCGCGAGATATACGTAGGAGGGAGCAATATACTGCTTGACTCTTCGGTGAAGGTATGTTCTCGAAACTTTGACAACAGCCCGTACCGAGCTACTGAGCGTCTCTCCTGCAGAGTCTTCCACTGGAGTTTATCTATCATCTCCGTAACGCTTTCGCGATTACTAAATGATCCTGTAACGAAGCGCGCTGCTCTCCGTTGGATCTTCTCTATGTCTTGTATCAACCCTATCTGGTACGGATCCCACACTGCTGAGCAGTATTCAAGCAGTGGGCGAACAAGCGTACTGTAACCTACTTCCTTTGTTTTCGGATTGCATTTCCTTAGGATTCTTCCAATGAATCTCAGTCTGGCATTGCTTTACCGACAATCAACATTATATGATCATTCCATTTTAAATCACTCCTAATGCGTACTCCCAGATAATTTATGGTATTAACTGCTTCCAGTTGCTGACCTGCTATTTTGTAGCTAAATGATAAAGGATCTATCTTTCTGTGTATTGGCAGCACATTACACTTGTCTACATTGAGATTCAGTTGCCATTCCCTGCACCATGCGTCAATTCGCTGCAGATCCTCCTGCATTTCAGTACAATTTTCCATTGTTACAACCTCTCGATACACCACAGCATCATCTGCAAAAAGCCTCAGTGAACTTCCGATGTCATCCACCAGGTCATTTATGTATATTGTGAATAGCAACGGTCCTATGACATTCCCCTGCGGCACACCTGAAATTACTCTTACTTCGGAAGACTTCTCTCCATTGAGAATAACATGCTGCGTCCTGTTATCTAGGAACTCCTCAATCCAATCACACAATTGGTCTGATAGTCCATATGCTCTTACTTTGTTCAATAAACGACTGCGGGGAACTGTATCGAACGCCTTGCGGAAGTCAAGAAACACGGCATCTACCTGTGAACCCGTGTCTATGGCCCTCTGAGTCTCGTGGACGAATAGCGCGAGCTGGGTTTCACATGACCGTCTTTTTCGAAACCCATGCTGATTCCTACAGAGTAGATTTCTAGTCTCCAGAAAAGTCATTATACTCGAACACAATACGTGTTCCAAAATTCTACAACTGATCGACGTTAGAGATATAGGTCTATAGTTCTGCACATCTTTTCGACGTCCCTTCTTGAAAACGGGGATGACCTGTGCCCTTTTCCAATTCTTTGGAACGCTACGCTCTTCTAGAGACCTACGGTACACCGCTGCAAGAAGGGGGGCAAGTTCCTTCGCGTACTCTGTGTAAAATTGAACTGGTATCCCATCAGGTCCAGAGGCCTTTCCTCTTTTGAGCGATTTTAATTGTTTCTCTATCCCTCTGTCGTCTATTTCGATATCTACCATTTTGTCATCTGTGCGACAATCTAGAGAAGGAACTACAGTGCAATCTTCCTCTGTGAAACAACTTTGGAAAAAGACATTTAGTATCTCGGCCTTTAGTCTGTCATCCTCTGTTTCAGTACCATTTTGGTCACAGAGTGTCTGGACATTTTGTTTTGATCCACCTACCGCTTTGACATAAGACCAAAATTTTTTAGGATTTTCTGCCAAGTCAGTACATAGAATTTTACTTTCGAATTCATTGAACGCCTCTCGCATAGCTCTCTTCACACTACATTTCGCTTCGCGTAATTTTTGTTTGTCTGCAAGGCTTTGGCTATGTTTATGTTTGCTGTGAAGTTCCCTTTGCTTCCGCAGCAGTTTTCTAACTCGGTTGTTGAACCACGGTGGCTCTTTTCCATCTCTTACGATCTTGCTTGGCACATACTCATCTAACGCATATTGTACGATGGTTTTGAACTTTGTCCACTGATCCTCAACACTATCAGTACTTGAGACAAAACTTTTGTGTTGAGCCAACAGGTACTCTGAAATCTGCTTTTTGTCACTTTTTCTAAACAGAAAAATCTTCCTACCCTTTTTAATATTCCTATTTACGGCTGAAATCATCGATGCCGTAACCGCTTTATGATCACTGATTCCCTGTTCTGCGTTAACTTTTTCAAATAGTTCGGGTCTGTTTGTCACCAGAAGGTCTAATATGTTATCGCCACGAGTCGGTTCTCTGTTTAACTGCTCAAGGTAGTTTTCAGATAAAGCACTTAAAAAAATTTCACTGGATTCTTTGTCCCTGCCACCCGTTATGAACGTCTGAGTCTCCCAGTCTATACCCGGCAAATTAAAATCTCCACCCAGAACTATAACATGGTGGGGAAATCTACTCGAAATATTTTCCAAATTATCCTTGCGGAGTATGGATGTAGATGTAGATGTAGAAACACCTCTGCCCTCAATACGTTGGAGGTGAGGTCCAGTGTTGTAGCCAATGGCGCTCCAAGTCATCACACTTCGCGTTTGCTTTGTATGCCGCTCAGCAGTACTGTCTGCCGGACAGTATTCACCGCGTTAGCTACTGTATAGAACAAGTTTTAGCGGGACTCGTCCGAAAACACTGTCTTTTGCCGCACAGCACTGCAGGGACGAAGCTCAATTGCCCGTTGCAGTCTGAGGCGTTGGTGGTTACTGGTCAATGGAAGCTGGCGCTATGTCATGTGTGTCAGCAATCCAGCCATCAGCAGACGGCGTCGAACTGTCGACGCAGACATGTCCACACTGGTTGCAGTATTTCAGTGTATTGTGAACGAAGCTCTAGCCTTGCAGACAATATTACAGTCATCCTGCGCTGTGGACGCATTTTTGAACCAGTACCCACTCGTCGGCGTGTACGACACTCTTCTACTAACTGGTTGTCCGCCCCGATTGATGAGTGGTCAGCGCGATGGAATGCCGTGCAAAGGGGCACCGGTTCGATTCCGCGCTATATCGGAGATTTTCTCCGCTCAGGGACTGGGCGTTATGTTGCCATCATCATCTCATCCCCATCGACGCGCAAGTCACCGAAGTGGTGTCAACTCAATAGACTTGCACCAGGCGACCGGTCTACCCGACGGGATGCCCTAGCCACACAACATTTCATTTATTAAATGGTTCTAAACTGTCGTAGCAACGTGCATTGTAGGAGTCGCAATGTCACGGTACGACAGACCTGTTTCCCGGGGACCAATCATTCCCCCCCAGTTCGAACTCACTCCATGGTGATGCACACTTTGACGTCGACGGGCCACTTGCTTTCACGATTCTGTTTCATTTGATGGCTCTGCGCTGACTGACAGGGAGACAACACGGCAACTGTATTTTTTTAGTAATTATGTTTAGTGAATGAGATTTTCACTCTGCAGTGGAGTGTGCGCTGATATGAATCTGCCTGGCAGATTAAAACTGTGTGCCGGACCGAGACTCGAACTCTTGACCTTTGCCTTTCGGGGGCAAGTGCTTTACCATCTGAGTTATCCAAGCACGACTCACGCCCCGTCCACGCAGCTTTACTTCTGCCAGTACCTCGTCTCCTACCTTCCAAACTTTACAGAAGCTCTCCTGCGAACCTTGCAGTTCTGTAAAGTTTGGTAGGTAGGAGACGAGGGACTGGCAGAAGTAGATCTGCGAGCACGGGGTGTGAGTCGTGCTTGGGTAGCTCAGATGGTAGAGCACTTGCCCCCGAAAGGCAAAGGTCCCGAGTTCGAGTCTCGGTCCGGCACACAGTTTTAATCTGCCAGGAAGTTTCATGTTTAGTGAAGTTCAGAACTCAAATATCAACCAGAAACAACAGTTTCAAGTATCTTTCAAAAATTATCGAGAAAATCAACATTGATATTTTCCGAGCGCCTTCGAGTCACTAAGACTAGGGCAATTATTCACTGTACTGCGCGGCTCCACGTTAGAATGCTTGTGTGTCATGCGGGCGCTGCGGGTTGGAATCTCGGCTGTTCCAATTTCTAAACAACGGTTCATGTCGCACGAGAGTTTCTGTGATGCGTAAAATACATGAAAAGGAAAAGAACTAATTTGTAATGTTTTCTTAATTTAAACAATCTTTTATAAAAGATCAGTAATTAAGAATTTCTATTTGCAATGAAAACTGAAATTTTGTTTGCGATTTGTAGTTATAAATAAGATTAAAATCATTTTTCATAAAAACTATAGATTATATATGTGTTAATTAGCACATATTTTATTAATTTTATATTTAGATTACATAGGTATTCGAACACAATCGGAAAAAAACGGAAATATAATAATAATCGAAACGAGATTCAAACCAGCGATCCAGCGGTTACTAATCTCAAGTGGTACCGATTTCTTTTTTTCCATCTTTATATATTTTGTACTTCACCGAAATGCTCGTACAACGTGCACCTTTGTTTAAAAAGTAAGACTGTCTGAGAGTGAATTCGTGACGCCCGCGTGGCAAGAAAACATTCAGCCGCAGAGCCACGTGGTGCAACGAAAACCTGTGATAGCTCTATTGGATTAAGGACGCTCAGAAAACTTCGAAGGCGATTTTCTCGGGAATTTTTGGCAGTTGCATCGAACTGTCTTGTGTGATTGATATTTGAGTTCTGAAGCTCACTTACGATAAATATAACAAATTACAAAACTCCGATTGCTGTGTGGTATCCTTGCGAGCGTTGTACACTATCCCATCACACTAAAGAGGACGTTGCTGGGCTTACGTGCAATCCACCTCGCTGCAACCTTTAGCACTTATTATAGTTCCAATGTTCTACACGTCCTCCAATTATGGAATGATTCGGACTATTCCTTCCGGGTGCTACAATTGTTACAAACAGTATTGTTGTTAGTATGGAAGGAGTGGGGATCGTCACTTAGGAATTCAAATAGCGAATTTTTATCGGCTTACAAAATAAGACGAGAGTTACAGAAGAGGATAAAAGATGCTGCATCTTGGGAGGGGAAGCGGAAAAGGCCGGTCGGAGTGGCCGTGTGGTTCTAGGCGCTACAGTCTGGAGCCGAGCGACCGCTACGTTCGCGGGTTCGAATCCTGCCTCGGGCATGGATGTGTGTGATGTCCTTAGGTTAGTTAGGTTTAATTAGTTCTAAGTTCTAGGCGACTGATGACCTCAGAAGTTAAGTCGCATAGTGCTCAGAGCCATTTGAACCATTTTGAAGCGGAAAAGGCTTTAAGAGAGGTGAAGAGTCACGAAGCAACTAGAGTGATGGATTACCAGCACAGTTGTTTAGGAGCCTTGGTAGTAGTTGTGTGAAACAGCTAACTTACCTACGTAATGAGATATATGGAAATGATGAGTGACTGGATGGCTTTCTCTCGGCAGTAATGATATCGACTGAGAACAAAAGGTACCCCATGAAATGTGAGGATTCTAGAATCATAAGCTTGATTTCTCATGCCGCAAAACTTCTACTACAGGTGATAAATAGAATACTTCACGGAAGCCTGAAAAAAAAATCGCACACGAACACTATGGATTTAGAAGAGAGAAAGGTACAAGAAATGCAGCTGGCTCAAAATGGCTCTGAGCACTATGGGACTCAACTGCTGAGGTCATTAGTCCCCTAGAACTTAGAACTAGTTAAACCTAACTAACCTAAGGACATCACACACATCCATGCCCGAGGCAGGATTCGAACCTGCGACCGTAGCGGTCTCGCGGTTCCAGACAGCAGCGCCAGAACCGCGCGGCCACTTCGGCTGGCAAATGCAGCTGCACTGATGAGAATTATAGGTGACAGACGCATTGAAAGAGGGCGAGAACTTTACACAATTTTCATTGATTTGGAGAAGGCCTCTGACAGAGTACAGTGGAATAAATTAATGGACTTTCTAAGGAAGACTGGTGTCGACTCGAGGGATAGAAGGCTGATTTAGAACCTGTACCTACAACAGTAAATAAGAGCACAGATTGTGCTTTCCTCTGTCATCTCATTCCCAATGGGAATGGGAGTGAAACACAGCTACTATCTCTCCCGAATACTATTTAACATACTTCTGAAGCATATTATTCAGAAATGTTTGAAACGAAAAAGAGGAGTGCCGATTGGTGATATGTATTCGATTTGCTGATTATATTGTGTTACTGGCAGAGAGCGAAATAACCTTGTCTGGTGTGTTAAAAGAATTAAAAGAAAGACTTGAGGAATTCTGAATGAGAGTTAATAAGAAAAAGACAAAATTTAGTGCAAGAAAAGTAAGAACAACTATAAAGTTATGACGGGAAAATATAGAAGAAGTTAGTGATTTCAGATATCTGAGAAGCATAATTACGAGCGACATGAGATGCAATAAGTAAGTGAAAACACGTATAGCAGTTGTCGAGATGGCATTTAATAAGAAGAGGAGGTTACTATGTGGGTGCATGGATGGGGACCTGAGGAAGAGACGGACGAAGTGCATTATATGGAGTGTCGAATTATACGGATTATACGCATGGACACCGAGGAAAGAGGAAGGAAGAGGAATAGAAGCATTTGAGATATGGATTTGGACGAGGATGGAAAAGACAAAATGCGTAGAAAAAATGAGAAATGAGGAGGTGTTGAGAAGAGTGGGGAAGAGAGAGAAATTTTAAAGATAAAATGGCTCTGAGCACTATGGGACTTAACTTCTGAGGTCATCGGTCCCCTAGAACTTAGAACTACTTAAACCTTACTAACCTAAGGACATCACACACATCCATGCCCGAGGCAGGATTCGAACCTGCGACCGTAGCGGTCACGCGGTTCCAGACTGTAGCGCCTAGAACCACTCGGCCACACTGGCCGGCTTTTAAAGATAATCAGGAAAAAGAAACACAAGTGACTTGGACATTGGATGAGAAAAAATTGTTTCCTGATGGATGCTGTGGAGGTAACGGTGAATGGCAGAAGAAGAAGAGGTCGCAGACGATACCAGATGGTGGATAGTGTAAGGATAGGAAATAATTATGAGAAAATGAAATGGGTGGGAAATGACAGGAGTGCATGAGAAGACCCTAGGGCAGAACACTGAAGTTGATGAACAAATCAGTAGTATAATTTCGTAAGTCTAGATTAAAATTTTCTTTATGTATGAAACACAGTGTGTACGCCCAATCCATATTTCCGGCCTTCGTGAGCTACTGGTGTGGATAATTTTGCACACAAGCTCTAGTCCGCGTTTTAAGGAGCGGGTGTTCTGTGTGCGATTATCTCCACCCGTCGGGAGTCTACAAATAACCGGTGGCCCTCGAGTAACTGGCTGCGCGGATTACGGTAGCGCAGCGGAAACATGAATAGCGGCGCGGAGTTTTTGAGCTGGTTACGATCGCGCCCCCGCATCCGCAGCCTCGCAGAAACGTGCCGCGTGACGGAAGCGGAAATAACCGGCGTGGCCGGCCCCACAAGTGGCAATTAGTCCATTCGGCACGCTTCGTAAAGACTCGGCGCGTGCCGCGCAGCCGGAAATGACGCGCAGGCGGCGGCCGAGCTGCGCTTTACGGTCGCGCCTCCCTTTTCATCGCTCCTCTCGCTTTCATTCTGCCGCCAGCTGCCAATGCGGTTCGGACGTTACTCATTGTGCTTCTCAGCCTGCCGAGCGTCATTTGTACACTACTTGGGACTCGAACACGCCGACTGTGGCTAGGCGGTGCGTTTGTTACTGCTGTACTACGCATCGCTCTCCCAGTCCAATAAACTGAAGCAGCTTTCCGGCACCCTTTTATCGGAGACTCATTTGAACAATATTAGATATGTACAGTCTATCTCTTTACTTCGTATTATACAGGGTGGTCCACCGATAGTGACCGGGCCAAATATCTCACGAAATAAGCATCAAACGAAAAAACTACAAAGAACGAAACTTGTCTAGCTTGAAGGGGGAAACCAGATGGCGCTATGGTTGGCCCGCCAGATGGCGCTGCCGTAGGCCAAACGGATATCAACTGCGTTTTTTAAAAATTGGAACCCCCATTTTTATTACATATTCGTGTAGTACGTAAACAAATATGAATGTTTTAGTTGGACCACTATTTTCGCTTTGTGATAGATGGTGGTATAATAATCACAAACGTATAAGTACGTAGGATTACGTAATATTCCGCCACTGCGGACGGTATTTGCTTCGTGATACATTACCAGTGTTAAAATGGACCATTTACAAATTGCGGAAAAGGTCGATATCGTGTTGATGTATGGCTATTGCGATCAAAATGCCCAACGGGCTTGTGCTATGTATGCTGCTCGGTATGCTGGAGCCGGCCGATGTGGCCGAGCGGTTCTAGGCGCTTCAGTCTGGAACCGCGCGGCCGCTACGGTCACCGGTTCGAATCCTGCCTCGGGCATGGATGTGTGTGACGTCCTTAGGTTAGTTAGGTTTAAGTAGTTCTAAGTTCTAGGGGACTGATGACCTCAGATGTTAAGTCCCATAGTGTTCAGAGCCATTTGAACCATTTTTTTGGTATGCTGGACGAAATCGTCCAAGTGTCCGGACCGTTAGCCGGATAGTTACGTTATTTAAGGAAACAGGAAGTGTTCAGCCACATGTCAAACGTCAACCACGACCTGCAGCAAATGATCATGCCCAAGTAGGTGTTTTAGCTCCTATCGCGGCTAATCCGCACATCGGTAGCAGACAAATTGCGCGAGAATCGGGAATCTCAAAAACGTTGTTGAGAATGCTACATCAACATCCAATGCACCCGTACCATATTTCTATGCACTAGGAATTGCACGGCAACAACTTTGAACGTCGTGTACAGTTCTGCCACTAGGCACAAGAGAAATTACGGGACTATGTCAGATTTTTTGCACGCGTTCTATTTAGCGACGAAGCGTCATTCACCAACAGCGGTAAACGTAAACCGGCATAATGTGCACTATTGGGCAGCGGAAAATCCACGATGGCTGCGACAAGTGGAACATCAGCGACCTTGGCGGGTTAATGTATGGTGCGGCATTATAGGAGGAAAGATAATTTGCCCCCATTTTATCGATGGCAATCTAAGTGGTGCAATGTATGCTGATTTCCTACGTAATGTTCTACCGATGTTACTACAAGATGTTTCACTGAATGACAGAATGACGGTGTACTTCCAACATGATGGGTGTCCGGCACATAGCTCGCGTGCGGTTGAAGCGGTATTCAATAGCATATTTCATAACAGATGGATTGGTCGTCGAAGCACCATACCATGGCCCGCAAGTTCATCGGATCTGACGTCCCCGGATTTCTTTCTGTGGGGAACGTTGAAGGACATTTGCTATCGTGATCCACCGACAACGCCTGACAACATGCGTCAGCGCATTGTCAATGCATGTGCGAACATTACGGAAGGCGAACTACTCGCTGTTGAGACGTATGTCTTACACGTATTGCCAAATGCATTGAGGTTGACGGACATCATTTTGAGCATTTATTGCATTAATGTGCTATTTACAGGTAATCACGTTGTAACAGCATGCGTTCTCAGAAATGATAAGTTCACAAAGGTACATCTACCACATTGGAACAACCGAAGTAAATTGTTCAAACGTACCTACTTTCTGTATTTTAATTTAAAAAACCTACCTATTACCAACTGTTCTTCTAAAATTGTGAGCCATATGTTTGTGACTATTACAGCGCCATCTATCACGAAGCGAAGAAAGTGGTCCAACTAAAACATTCATATTTCTTTACGTACTACACGAATATGTAATAAAAATGGGGTTCTAATTTAAAAAAACGCAGTTGATATCCGTTTGACCTATGGCAGCGCTATCTAGCAGGCCAACCATAGTGCCAACTGATTTCCCCCTTCAAGCTAGACAAGTTTCGTTCTTTGTAGTTTTTTCGTTTGATGCTTATTTCGTGAGATATTTGGCCCGGTTACGATCAATGGACCACCCCGTATACCGTTTCCATCACATTTAACAGCGAAAATTGACTCGGGCAAAAGCATACGATAACAGACTCAAAACGTTCCAGTCACGGTTCAAAATCCTTAACGTCGATTTGAGCGCGCAGAAAATAAAAAAAAAGTTATTAACATTGTATATCTATATTCTTCACGTCTACATATTTGCAGCCTTGTGTCGTTAGGGGGCTCCGAACTGCAGCGTGTAATATGGCGATGAGTAACGTAACTGCTTCCAGTGAGTGTTCTGCAATCTTGCAATCATACAATAATGTGTCTTTCTGTCGATATATTCGCAATACGTTACATTTATTTATATTGATGGTCAACTGTCATTCGTTGCACCAAACATGAATCCTCTGCGGGTCTTCCTACATTTCGCTACAATTTTAGACACCTGTGACTTCTCTGTATACAAAAGCATCATCCGCAAAAGGCCTCATGGAATTTCCGATTTTGTCTACTAAGTCATTCACACTGGTGTCCAAAATTAAAGCAACAAATGCAAATTTTGCAAGGTTTCTTTTATTATGCTACGAAACCGTATAAACAGGTGATAGTAAAGTAGAAACAATGTAAAGAATTCAGAACGTAAACAAGTGCAAGATGAATAACGGTAGACAAAAATGTTCTTCGTTTTTTTTT
The DNA here is from genome assembly GCF_023864275.1 of Schistocerca cancellata. Classification (NCBI taxonomy): domain Eukaryota; kingdom Metazoa; phylum Arthropoda; class Insecta; order Orthoptera; family Acrididae; genus Schistocerca; species Schistocerca cancellata. The sequence continues at coordinate 815,272,239 of NC_064629.1, read as the reverse complement.
TCAACTTAATTGTTTTGTACACACATTGTGACCACTGGTTAATGTGCTCAGTGTGGTGTCACAGCCAGACACCACACTTGCTAGGTGGTAGCCTTTAAATCGGCCGCGGTCCGTTAATATACGTCGGACCCGCGTGTCGCCACTATCAGTGATTGCAGACCGAGCGCCGCCACACGGCAGGTCTAGAGAGACTTCCTAGCACTCGCCCCAGTGGTACAACCGACTTTGCTAGCGATGGTTCACTGATTACATACGCTCTCATTTGCCGAGACGATAGTTAGCATAGCCTTCAGCTACGTCATTTGCTACGACCTAGCAAGGCGCCATTGCCAGTTACTATTGAGATTATGAATAATGTACCATCAAGAGCGATGTTCACCATTTATGGATTAAAGTTAAGTATTCCAGCAGTTACGTGCGTTTTTTTGCTAAAGTCTAATTTCCTTGTCCTGTTCCAGACCTCACGCCAGCCTGCGTGAGCTAAAACGCGTGCCTTTCGGCTTCCTCTAGTATACCGGGTTGGCTCTCTTGCCAACCCACAACACTCAGTATGGGGTGTGACCACTTCTGGCAGCAGTGCAGGCCTGATAACGACGGGGCATGCTGTGAATGATGTCATCAGTCTAACGTTGAGGCAGTAACGCCCATTCTTGCTGCAGAGCTGCTCGCAGTCTCGGAGAGTTTTTGGTGGATGCTGACCTGATGCAAGCCGTCTCCTTGGTGCATCCCAGACATGCTCTATGGGATTCATATCGGGAGCGCGTGCAATATCTTCCGTTTCCAAGAAAACAACCACGCGTGCTCTACGAGGTCGAGCATTATCGTCCATCAATACGAAGTCTGGGCCCACAGCACCTCACAACAACCGCAGATGAGGTTCAAAGATCTCGTCACGATACCTGACAGCAGTTAAACCTTTCATGAAGAGGGGTTCTAGTGATAAACATAATCCCCGCCCACAACATTAGGGATCCTCCTCGACATCGGCCTCTTTCCACAATTTTTAGTTACCGAAATCGTGTTCCATGTTCCCTCTAGGTGCGAATCCATCAAGAATCACTCTCCAGACTAAATCGGAACTCATTTGTGAAAACAACATTGGCCCACTGTCTTTTTTTTTTTATCTCATTTTGTTCGTTGAATCTGCTCGGGGCGGACGTCGTAAGACATCCGTTTAAGTTCGTTGTTGATCGATTAACTCAGTTTTTTTTTTTTTATTACAGAGGGCTGCTAACCTTCTGACCGAACACGCTGAGCTACCGTGTCGGCGTGTTCGACCGTCCAGGTGGCATGACGAGGAAATGACTCGATTCTAGACGTTCCCTCCTGTGCAGACACCTCGAGGGTTGACATACAGCAGGTCTCCGAAAGTAAAAGCCACTCTGACGACGCCTTCTGTAGACGGTTTGCCTCAATACAACACGTCCAGTGGATGCTGCGAGCTCATGTCAGTTGCCATGCAGTACTAAGGCAGTACTGTCGTACTCTTAAGCTGAATAATGGTCCTCTCTTCTGAAGTCACATGTTGTCGGCTCTGCCTTGGTCTTCGGGGTACAGTTTCGGTCTCTATAAACTTTCGCCACATCCGAAAAACAACACAGCGATTCTGTTGTGTCTAGACAAGACAGTCTAGACACAAGGCGAGGAAGCCGAAAGGGCACGCGTCAACTCACGCCGGCTTGCGTTAAGTCTGAAACAGGATACGGTATGAATGCTATAAAGAAAAGTACGTACTGCTGGAATACTTAACTTTAATGCATCATTTGTATACAGCATTCTGGATGATACAAGTGAGACTCTCTCCAGAAATGGTTAATGGCGCCTTGCTAGGTCGTAGCCATGGACTTAGCTGAAGGCTATTCTAACTATCTCTCGGCAAATGAGAGAAAGGCTTCGTCAGTGTAGTCGCTAGCAAAGTCGTCGTACAACTGGGGCGAGTCCTAGTACGTCTCTCTAGACCTGCCGTGTGGTGGCGCTCGGTCTGCAATTACTGACAGTGGCGACACGCGGGTCCGACATGTACTAATGGACCGCGGCCGATTTAAAGCTACCACCTAGCAAGTGTGGTGTCTGACGGTGACACCACAGATTCACATTAAGCCATCGGGCCACAGCAGTTTGCGACTGTCCTGCTTCCTTTCTTTCTATGGCCCTTCACCGCAGAGAGTCTGTAGGTATCTTCTCTGTGCCATAGTGCATCGTCTGTGACTGCGTACACAGCGATGTGGATGGGGGACTACCCAGCAAACACTACTTTGTTTCATAGGTGCCGTGGCGTCATCGTTGGCGCGGTTGCCCTGTGACCGGAATACCATCTTCCGTACAGAACTCGATCGCACAGACATCTGTTTGACAGTTTGTACGATTATATCGTGAATTAGACACAGGACGGGGAAGCAACGGTTTTTTGCTTTAATTTTGGACACCAGTGTACATATTGTGAACACCAATGACCGATAGCACTCCGTTGAGGTACGCGTGAGGTCACTTTCACGTCCGAAGACTTCTTTTCATTGAGAATAACATCCTGTGTCCTGTATGCAAGGAACTGTTCAGTCCAGTCACATAGCCGGTCTGATATTCCGTGCGTTCGACTTTTGTTCATTAGACGGCTGCGCAGAACTACATGAACGCCTCACAGAAGTCAAGGAACACGGGATCTCCCTGCGTGCCGGTATCTGCCGACTTTTCGGTAATGTGAACGAACAGGTCGAGCTGGGCTTCACACGACCGTTGTTTCCGGAACCCATGTTGATTCCTTCGGGAGAGATTTTCGATCTCCAGAAATGTCATAATATGCCAGCATAAGACATGTTCCAAAATTCTAGAACTGACCGACGTTAGGGACATAGGCCTATAGTTTTGTGCGTCTGTTCGACTATATTTCTTGACAATGGGGAAAACATGTGCTTTTTCCAACCATCAGCAACACTCAGCTTCTCCAGAAACCTACAGTACACTGCTGCTATTATTTGTGATACACCCTGTCTATGAATAAGGAAAGCCGGCCGCGGTGGCCGAGCGGTTCTAGGCGCTTCAGTCCGGAACCGCGCGGCTGCTGCTGTCGCAGGTTCGAATCCCGCCTCGGGCATGGATGTGTGTGATGTCCTTAGGTTAGTTAGGTTTAAGTAGTTCTAAGTTCTAGGGGACTGATGACCTCAGATGTTAAGTCCCATAGTGCTCAGAGCCATTTATGAATAAGGAAAGAATTAGTAAACTACACATATTTAACTATTTACAATTTAGAAATTATTTTTCCTTTCTGTAACGTAAAGTTTTATTTAGTGCATCGAAGAACGATCGGATGAAGCTCTCGTTTGTCAAGACCTACATCATCAATAGAACTACAAACGCCACCTAATACTGTCAACTGCAGCTGGAAAAAAGCAAATACGCAAAACAAATACATCTGTGGCTTAAAAACTAGCCCTTCTAAGGTCATCTCTATTAAAGTTATGTGAAACAATGTGGCAACAACAGATATCATACTGCAACTAGACACAATTTAATTTATAAGCATTTCACGAGGCGTGTCAACGTTTTATACTTAATCTTTAGGTATAAGTAATCTAAGCACCAGGGTTGGCGTCCATTTGGACGATGTTACTTTGGGGCGTTTATGAATAATAATAAAATCTAAATAAGTAAGTTGAAGGGGAGCATTCGTGTCAGCTGCAGAGGGACATTACATGGAATCAACAGCGAAGAGTGAAAATGTGTACCAGACCGGAATTCCTGTTTAGTAGTCAGGTGCATTAAGCGGACCCCACCCAAAAACATACGTATTGTTAAAGCAAACACAGACAAAAGAGCTTCAACCTCAAGACAATTGTATGAACGTGTGGTGTCTGTTCTTTCTAATATGACCAAAAGAACAGACACTAGGCATTCATATAATACGTATATAAGTGCCATTACAAAAGTGGGCACGCAAAAACGTCACTTAAAATTTACGCTGAAAAAATCTATTACGAAAAAGTGCCATTACAAAAGTGTGCTCGCAAACACTTCACTTAAATTTTACACCAAAAATCTATTTGTCACATCTAATCGAAGACAGACAGACAGACAGACAATATATACACATCCACTATCACAGTAACTCAGTGCAAAGATTATATCATCCTTTAGCCAACAGACAGTTCACCGTGAGTCGCTGGAGCAACGAAGAGCGCGTAGCGACTGGAAAAAACGGTAGATCATTTCCAAGAAGGGTCGCAGGACAGATGCAGATACTTATAAGCCTGTGTCATTGAGGTCAAGCTGTTGTTTTCTTATGGAATATGTTTTATGCTCGTGTATTATGACGTTTTACGACACGAAAATCTCCTCTATAAAATCAGCGTGGATTCCGCAAACAGAGATCTTGCGAAACTCCGTTCGTCCGTAAGATCAAAAGGCGTCCAAATTAATGCCATGTTCCTCGACTTCAGTGTGGCATTTGCTACAGTTCCACACTGTCGATTAGTGAAAAAAATAAGAGCTTACCAAGTATCGGACTAGATTTGTCACAGGATTGAGGACTTCTTTCTAGAGAGACCTCATAGGTCGCTCTGAATGCAACAAAAGCGACAAATGTAACGCTAATTTTAGCAGCACCGCAAGAGAATATGATAGGACCATTATTGTTGACAATACATGTTAATGATCTTCTAGATAACCATGGAAGTTCCTTGAGGCTGATGCTGTTGCCTATGAGAAGATAATAACGCCGGAAGTTTGTAAGCAGTTCACTACAGACCTGCCAACTAGTGATAACTCTCTCCTAAACTGGAAGGACAATATAACACAAATCGTACGAAAAGCAGAGCAGTTGGATGTAGCGTAAAAGTTTCTTCAATGTATGTTGTGACAAATGTTTTTATTTTTGCAGATTAATGAATGGTGGTGGTTTTTTTTTCAAAATTTCAAATTATTACAAAAGTTGATCAAACATTTTTCAATAACGTTAATTACACGTCGAACCTTACGTGAAACACATTTTTTATATATCATGATTTCTATGATATTCCCTCTAAACTTTATGTGCCAAATTACTTTTCAGGGACTCATTTCTTCCTCTAATTTGAGCAAGAGGCACCTTTTTCTTGTTCTGATGCACTGCATCAAAGTATCATCTCATCATCAGATTCATCAGTCTCTCTCTCAGACTCATCTGGATTATTTCTGTTGACCAACTGAATGATATCTTCATCAATCAAGACTGGGGATTAAGTGGAAAAAACATGTAGCCACATTTACACTGAAATAAAGTCGGCATTGAGTCCCGAGGTATCATATGTGATACCCAAAAGTTTAAAGCTTATAAATCGTTTGTAACATTAATTCATAGTTCTCTACTAACTGAAGATTATCTCTACCGTTTTTGCACGGCATTAAAGGATGTGAAAATACATGTAATTAATAAAAGGTATGTCTTTACCTTTATTTCGCCGAGACATGCTATACAGTCGCAGAATCCGAAGTTTCCAGTCAGTGCTGCCAAGTCATGATGCTCGGCAGAAGGACAAACACGCTGACGCAAGTGCGATGTCTATTGTAGGCGATACCACAAGCCAGAAAAAGTGAGCTGCGTAGGCGAGCGAGGAAAAAATAAAGCGGAAGGGGTATCATATACGATACCTTGGGAGTGAAGAGGATATCTTCCATCGCCATTATCTAAAGTATTATTATATATACAGGCAGGGTGTTTAGACGTGGTTTCTCGCCATATTTCTCTGTTTCATGTCTCACCAGTCCCCATTCGGTATCTATGTTGGCTTAGATTTACTTACTTGGCGGTCGTGAAATAATTTGCATCCTCTTGAGTTCTCGCCGTGAGTGGACTCTCACCGCACGCTCGAGCCATCAGGGGCCTCTCTCCCGGGAAATACGACTCGCAGTAACCCTTCAGCCTACCTGCTGCTCACCTGACAGCCACCTTACTCCGTGGCCCGCATATTCTGCCAACAGCGGAGATTGCTTTGTCGTCTGCTGGCGGGACTGACAGCTGCACACGCCACCTCCTCGCGAGCCGTCCTCGCCTGTGTCGGCGCTCGGGCCACGTCATTTGTCAAACCAACGCGCATCCAGCCGCGACTGTCTTTCATCTTACAATAATTACACTTACAGTACATCTTCCATCCATACTTTTCCTGTGAACGGAACAGAAAAAAGTCCACAGGTGCGAGTAGGATTCGCGCACTGAGGGTTCCGTGCGAACTTAATTATTTATACAGGGTATTACAAAAAGGTACGGCCAAACTTTCAGGAAACATTCCTCACACACAAATAAAGAAAATATGTTATGTGGACATGTGTCCGGAAACGCTTACTTTCCATGTTAGAGCTCATTTTATTACTTCTCTTCAAACCACATTAATCATGGAATGGAAACACATAGCAACGGAACGTACCAGCGTGACTTCAAACACTTTGTTACAGGAAATGTTCAAAATGTCCTCCGTTAGCGAGGATACATGCATCCACCCTCCATCGCATGGAATCCCTGATGCAGCCCTGGAGAATGGCGTATTGTATCACAACCGTCCACAATACGAGCACGAAGAGTCTCTACATTTGGTACCGGGGTTGCGCAGACAAGAGCTTTCAAATGCCCCCATAAATGAAAGTCAAGAGGGTTGAGGTCAGGAGACCGTGGAGGCCATGGAATTGGTCCGCCTCTACCAATCCATCGGTCACCGAATCTGTTGTTGAGAAGCGTACGGCCACTTCGACTGAAATGTGCAGGAGCTCCATCGTGCATGAACCACATGTTGTGTCGTACGTAGAGTATCCCGTATGAAATCATGATAACGTGCTCCATTGAGCGTAGGTGTAGGAATATGGGGCCCAATCAAGACATCACCAACAATGCCTGCCCAAACGTTCACAGAAAATCTGTGTTGATGACGTGATTGCACAATTGCATGCGGATTGTCGTCAGCCCACACATTTTGATTGTGAAAATTTACAATTTGATCACGTTGAAATGTAGCCTCATCCGTAAAGAGAACATTTGCACTGAAATGAGGATTGACACATTGTTGGATGAACCATTCGCAGAAGTGTACCCGTGGAGGCCAATCAGCTGCTGATAGCGCCTGCACACGCTGTACATGGTACGGAAACAACTGGTTCTCCCGTAGCACTCTCCATACAGTGAAGTGGTCAACGTTACCTTGTACAGCAGCAACTTCTCTGACGCTGACATTAGGGTTATCGTCAACTGCACGAAGAATTGCCTCGTCCATTGCATGTGTCCTTGTCGTTCTAGGTATTCCCCAGTCGCGAGTCATAGGCTGGAATGTTCCGTGCTCCCTAAGACGCCGATCAATTGTTTCGAACGTCTTCCTGTCGGGACACCTTCGTTCTCGAAATCTGTCTCGATACAAACGTACCGCGCCACGGCTATTGCCCCGTGCTAATCCATACATCAAATGGGCATCTGCCAACTCCGCATTTGTAAACATTGCACTGACTGCAAAACCACGTTTGTGATGAACACTAACCTGTTGATGCTACGTACTGATGTGCTTGATGCTAGTGCTGTAGAGCAATGAGTCGCATGTCAACACAAGCACCGAAGTCAACATTACCTTCCCTCAATTGGGCCAACTGGCGGTGAATCGAGGAAGTACAGTACATACTGACGAAACTAAAATGAGCTCTAATATGGAAATTAAGCGTTTCCGGACACATGTCCACATAACATCTTTTCTTTATTTGTGTGTGAGGAATGTTTCCTGAAGGTTTGGCCGTACCTTTTTGTAACACCCTGTATATACAACTCATCCATTCCAGTGATCGAGAATCTAGACCACTTTTGCCTGTTATAGACATTGATTCCACAAGATGTCGGTCCCAGAGATTCCAAGACTTTCGGCAATGTTTTAATTTCAAGTCTGACGTCGGATAACAAATGACAAAAGAAATATTTTTTCTTTTGTTATAACCACGAATTAACAGTATTCTGATTTTTCTCTTAACTTGTACAATGACCTCTCGCTTCTCGAGCAAATTTCATGATTTTACAACAATGGTAAGTGCCCACTATGTTTTGATGAGTGAGTTTTCGAGTACACAAACATTTGACATAAAGGGCCGTGTCTTTTGGTTGCACTAAGCAGCTTACATTTATTAGATCGCAATGGGACTGTAGACGTTAGTAGGTGACATAAACTGTTATTTGATATGTCTACCTGTTCCTGAGAAAAAGGGAGCTTAAAAAAAGCGACTGGCAGGCAGACTGCCAAATAACAAATGATAAAAAAAATTTCTTGTCATATAATTGCAAATTCACAATTTCTTCGTTTTTCCAAATGGGTTGTACTGTCAAACCTCGCTTCTTGCCAAATTTTATGACTTAAGACCAACGGAAAGTACAATATAGGATTTGATGACTGAGTTTTCTTAGTATCAAAATATGTGACATTAATAGCAGTATCTTTTGATTGTATTGACTTAGACGCTAACACTTATTACATCGCCAGGGGACCTGTCACGTTGAACGATTCTCTTCAGCCATCTTTGGTCCCGTTTTTGCAGGATCTTTTTCCGGTCGCAGCGATGTCGGTGATGTGATATTTTATTGGATTCAAATGGCTCTGAGCACTATGGGACTTAACATCTATGGTCATCAGTCCCCTAGAACTTAGAACTACTTAAACCTAACTAACCTAAGGACAGCACACAACACCCAGTCATCACGAGGCAGAGAAAATCCCTAACCCCGCCGGGAATCGAACTTTTATTGGATTCCTGACATTCACAGTACACTCATGAAGTGGTCGTACGGGAAAATCCCCACTTCATCGCTAACTCGGAGATGCTATATCCCATCGCTCGTGCGCCAACTGTAATGTCATGTTCAAACTCACTTAATTCTTGATAACCTGCCATTGTAGCAGCAGTAACCGATCTAACAACTGTTTCAGACACTTGTTGTCTTATATAGGCGTTGCCGACCGCAGCGCCGTATTCTGCCTGTTTACATATCTCTGTATTTGAATACGCATGCCTATACCAGTTTCTTTGGCGCTTCAGTGTAAAATGTGTACCAAATTTGAGTGAAATTGTTCCAGGGATTTCGGCTGAGCTTATCACCCGTGACTTTCCTTGCATACGCACATGTCAAATACACTCCTGGAAATTGAAATAAGAACACCGTGAATTCATTGTCCCAGGAAGGGGAAACTTTATTGACACATTCCTGGGGTCAGATACATCACATGATCACACTGACAGAACCACAGGCACATAGACACAGGCAACAGAGCATGCACAATGTCGGCACTAGTACAGTGTATATCCACCTTTCGCAGCAATGCAGGCTGCTATTCTCCCATGGAGACGATCGTAGAGATGCTGGATGTAGTCCTGTGGAACGGCTTGCCATGCCATTTCCACCTGGCGCCTCAGTTGGACCAGCGTTCGTGCTGGACGTGCAGACCGCGTGAGACGACGCTTCATCCAGTCCCAAACATGCTCAATGGGGGACAGATCCGGAGATCTTGCTGGCCAGGGTAGTTGACTTACACCTTCTAGAGCACGTTGGGTGGCACGGGATACATGCGGACGTGCATTGTCCTGTTGGAACAGCAAGTTCCCTTGCCGGTCTAGGAATGGTAGAACGATGGGTTCGATGACGGTTTGGATGTACCGTGCACTATTCAGTGTCCCCTCGACGATCACCAGTGGTGTACGGCCAGTGTAGGAGATCGCTCCCCACACCATGATGCCGGGTGTTGGCCCTGTGTGCCTCGGTCGTATGCAGTCCTGATTGTGGCGCTCACCTGCACGGCGCCAAACACGCATACGACCATCATTGGCACCAAGGCAGAAGCGACTCTCATCGCTGAAGACGACACGTCTCCATTCGTCCCTCCATTCACGCCTGTCGCGACACCACTGGAGGCGGGCTGCACGATGTTGGGGCGTGAGCGGAAGACGGCCTAACGGTGTGCGGGACCGTAGCCCAGCTTCATGGAGACGGTTGCGAATGGTCCTCGCCGATACCCCAGGAGCAACAGTGTCCCTAATTTGCTGGGAAGTGGCGGTGCAGTCCCCTACGGCACTGCGTAGGATCCTACGGTCTTGGCGTGCATCCGTGCGTCGCTGCGGTCCGATCCCAGGTCGACGGACACGTGCACCTTCCGCCGACCACTGGCGACAACATCGATGTACTGTGGAGACCTCACGCCCCACGTGTTGAGCAATTCGGCGGTACGTCCACCCGGCCTCCCACATGCCCACTATACGCACTCGCTCAAAGTCCGTCAACTGCACATACGGTTCACGTCCACGCTGTCGCGGCATGCTACCAGTGTTAAAAGACTGCGATGGAGCTCCGTATGCCACGGCAAACTGGCTGACACTGACGGCGGCGCTGCACAAATGCTGCGCAGCTAGCGCCATTCGACGGCCAACACCGCGGTTCCTGGTGTGTCCGCTGTGCCGTGCGTGTGATCATTGCTTGTACAGCCCTCTCGCAGTGTCCGGAGCAAGTATGGTGGGTCTGACACACCGGTGTCAATGTGTTCTTTTTTCCATTTCCAGGAGTGTATATTTCACACATATTTAACATATTTCACGCGTATTTGTACACATATTTCCTCTGTACGTTTAGTGAATTTCACCCTGCAATTTCATTTTGACGCAGCGTAATGTTTATGACGTCGTGTCTGCTTAACTATGTGTTGTACAATGATATAATTTTGCATCTAGTGGTATATGTGCCTACTGGTCCTAAACTCGTTGTGAATAGTGTTATTAGTAAAGAAATAATCAATTAAGACGTCATGCATGACGCGGCCATTTCTCACGCATCTCAGTGTTTGATGTCGTATCTACTGCTCAAACGTGTCGTTGAGGAGGAGGAGAGTAGTGTTTAACGTCCCGTAGACGACGAGGTCATTAGAGACGGAGCGCAAGCTCGGGTTGCACGGGTTAGGGAAGGACGGGGAAGGAAATCGGCCGTGCCCTTTCAAGGGAACCATCCCGGCATTTGCCTGAAAGGATTTAAGGAAATCACGGAAAACCTAAATCAGGGTGGCCGGAGACGGGATTGAACCGTCGTCCTCCCGAATGCGAGTCCAGTGTGCTAACCACTGCGCCACCTCGCTCGGTAAACGTGTCGTTGAATGACGTATTTTTGTAGGTACATTTTGCGGCATATGTTGATACTATCTCCGAAATATGTTGTGAGGAAGTCATACATTAAAACTTCATGCATGATGGGGCAATTTTTTTCTCGCAGGTCACTATTTGGCGGCATTTCTCCTGAACTACGTATCGTACAATGTCATATTTTTGTAGGTACATTCAGCGGCAAATGTGGATACAAGCTGCGAAAATGGTTGCGAGTAGTGTCAATAGCAACGAAGTAATAAATTTAAAGGTCTTTCACGATGCGGCAGTTTTTGACGCATTCAGTGTTTATGACGTCGTATCTCGTGAACTAAATGTCGTACAAGGATTTAATTTCTCTGGTACATTCCGTGGTATATGTGAATACTGTCTGCAAAACGTGTCACGAATACAGCTAGTAGTAAAGAAATAATACATTAAAACGTCATGCTTCATGCGGCAGTTTTACTGCACGAGCAGCGAAAATGTAGTTAGCGACAGTCTTTTTCCCTTTCATCGTTTTGTGGGAGTAGTCAGAGAAAGTTTCGTAAGGGTTCGAAATTATATGTGAAACTTTTTGCAAGTCTAAGTGGTGTCATTCTGAAATACTGGATAAGTAAAATATAGGTACTCTCGCGCCGCGAGCTACACTGCTTTTTCACCCACACTCCCACCCCTTCGCTAGGTGGATGGTTCTTACCCGCACTGTGATTCTTTCCAGACAGTAAGTGATATGTGTACCAAGTTTGGTTGAAATCGGTGCAGTGGTTTAGGGGGAGATGGAGAACATACGAAGGTTGCCCAGAAAGTAATGCACCGCACATTTTTTTCTCAGCCGAAAACAATGCTACGAATGCGAAACGTTATGTATGTGTCATCTGAAGTCTCCTGAGTGAGAGCACCAAGTTTCCGGCACTTCCGACACATAGCGTAGCTGCAGGACAGTTTCAAAATAGCGTCTGCAGGTGATTTACGTTACAAGTAACGTGCCACAATTGAATTTCTCAGTGCAAAGAAAGAAACTGTAGGTAATATTCACAAACGCTTGTGCGAAGTCTGTAGATCATCATCTGTCGACAAAAGTACGGTTAGTCGCTGGGCACGGAGGGTGAGGTCATTAGAAGGCGGTCCAGGGATGCTCCACGATTTGCAGCGGTCGGGGAGACCATCCACGGCTTTCACACGTGACAGGTTGCAGTGAGCTGACGTTGTCATGCGCGAGGACAGACATTCGTGGAAGACATTTTGAAGACGATGAGGAGGTGGTTCACAGAGTGAAGCACTGGTTCCGCCTCCAGGACAAGAATTGGTACCGACAGGACATACACGCCCTTGCTTCGTGCTGGAGGAACGCCATAGAACGGGGTGGAGACTACGTGGAAAAATAGGGTGTGTAGACAAAACACCAATCTTTCGTGTGTGTAATTCTCATTATTTTCAACAAAGAAACGTTGAAGAAAAAAAAATTCGGTCATTACTTTCTGGGCAACCCTCGTACATACATATGTACATCCATTTTTGTAATTTGTATGGACGCATGAAATGCAGATGTAACTGCACACTGTATATTATAGCGGTTAATAAATGGAAAATATATCATTTGAAAGCAGAGTCCCGAAGTATTCCTCGTTGCATCACGAGTCTTAAAGATCACTACAACTCGCACGTACCTTAGCTGAAAACTGCATACAAACCGGAAAATAATTTGGCTGCTGAAAGCTGTTTCTAGAAATGTTTTGTCTGCTGAAGACACCTCAGTTTAAATATATTTCGAATAGATTACAAGTGAACGTCTTGCATTCATAAACAAAGCTATAGCGAGCACATGTGCAAATAAACATTGAAGCTCGAAGGACTGAAAACTGTTTTCCAGAGGAAAAGAATTCAGAGGAGAATTTAACTCAGTTACTGCTCAGAAAGTATACATAAAAGCTTGCGAGTAACACTTGCAAATGTCCGCAGGCGGATCATATAGCTGTACAGAACCACACATTTACAAAGGACAGAAAAATAACACCATATTCCTGATAATCGCAGAATATTATTTAAAGAGTGGGAAAAGAATATGCAAAGCGCCCTATATGCCAGAATGACTTGATAAACAAATATATTTATCAAATGGCTCTGAGCACTATGGGACTTAACATCTGTGGTCATCAGTCCCCTAGAACTTAGAACTACTTAAACCTAACTAACCTAAGGACATCACACACACCCATGCCCGAGGCAGGATTCGAACCTGCGACCGTAGCAGTCGTGCGGTTCCGGACTGAGCGCCTAGAACCGTTCACATGTTCTAACAAAGACCTAAATCGAATAAAGAGCTCTCACTCCACACGCGACTACACAACTGCAGAAGCACGTCCCATAAATGAACCTGAAAAATTATGTAATATAGAATTACGCCAGTGCAGTGAGAGCAAGCAGCAGTGTCGCCCGTAATCCTGGGTGGCGTAGCTTCAAACGCCCATCTCAGAATCACAAAAGAAATTTATGTATTTTACATGTCCGCAGTAGGCAGAACGATGATCACAGCGTCAGGCAGAAATTCTAAGTGGAGAATAGAACGACAGAGAATGTCCATCAAACCGCACTGCCTAACCGAACTCAAACCCTCTGGCCCAAGCTGCATGATTACACGTTCAAAATAGTGACTAAAAGCATTCCTTACACTACTCAACAAAATATAAGGTTACACTAGCAGACGAAAACATTGACTAGAGGACCTTAGTCATACGAATGCTTCGCAATTCACTTACTGATACATAATATGAAAAATGGTTATAATAGATGGCTTTCAACTGCAAAGACGCCATTTAAACCCTGATTTGTAAAGCAGAATGCTGGAACAGACTGAAGCAGGCGGCGTTTTCAGAAACGTTGGATGTACCGCGAAGTCATTTCAGAGATCCGGTGACAGTTTTGATACGCAGTAACTGCCGGCTGTAGATCAATACTAGATCGACCATAAGTAACCATGCCGCAATAGGGCTTCTTCTGCTCGGTAAAATCCAAAGACGTCTGCAAGACAATTGTACCCTGAGTTTCCAAAGGCATCAGAAGTTACTGTTTCCCAGCAACCTGTGTACCGATGAGCACGTGGCCTATAAGGCGTTTCTCGTTACGGCGGTATCTTCTCATGAAATTCCAATCACCAACTTTCTCCTCCGAATGCGAAAATATTTTGTTGACGCCGACCTGCATAGAGAGAAACGAGCATCGTAATAAAATTAGGGAAATCAGAGCTCGCGCGGAAAAGATATACGAGTAGGTGTTCGTTTTCTCCGCGCGCTGTTCGAGAGTGGAATAACCGAGAATTTTTATGAAGGTGGCTCGATGAACCCTCTGCCAGGCACTTAGGTGTGATTTGCAGAGTATTCATGTATATGTAGATTCCAGAGATTAGTGTGATTTGCGGAGTATTCGTGTAGATGTAGATTCCAGAGATTAGACAAATCGGAAAGATGACCATTTGATGGGGGTCAGCAGCATCAAGATTGGACCATGAAAGAATGGAGGAATGTGCTCTTCACAGATGAAGCCCACATCAGTTAGCAAATTTTCATCCAAATTTGACGAAATGGAAATGGTAACTATTAGATTACAGAAACAGCATGGAAAGCGACCAGTTTTATGGTTGTGGGAGTCTTAATATATGAAGGAATCATGTTGGATGGCCGTTCGGATCTTCAAATTTATCTTGGTTGTCAGAAAAACTATTTTAAGGCATAGAAGTGCAGTGACAAAGTAATTCCACCAACTATGTGACTTTTCAGAGCTATTCACCTCCTCCTAGTGGAGGATAATGGCCTTCCACATGGCTATGATCTGGTTGATGAATTCCTCGTAGGAGAAGGTACCCCAAGAACGGAAAGGCCAACAACGTCTTACGTTCAGAATCCGACCAAGGACATCTGGGACGCTTTGGGTAGACGAACTGTAAACAGCTTCCTAGGACTGCTCTAAACCCTGAGAAGCTCTTTGTCAGGAGTACGATCGACGAATTACTGAACCATCTCACAGATATCACGCAATGTTGCTGGCAAATATGATGTGCAGTTAGAACCATTAACTGTTTTATTATTGTTGATGACTTTTTCTGATTTTCCTAATGTCACGTTTTGGACGCTGCTACATGCCAAGCGTTCCCTTAGTTTGCAATCTGTCAGGAGCCCTGTTTAGGAATCAAAGAGTTCTGTTGTTCTAACCGATCGAACATAGACTTGTTGCGTAGCCTGAATGAAACGTCTA
Source organism: Schistocerca cancellata (assembly GCF_023864275.1). Lineage (NCBI taxonomy): Eukaryota > Metazoa > Arthropoda > Insecta > Orthoptera > Acrididae > Schistocerca > Schistocerca cancellata. The sequence continues at coordinate 815,256,882 of NC_064629.1, read as the reverse complement.
TGCATAATTACTATTAAAAACAGTCTTGATCACGATTTATTTAACAAGGTGACCGGTTTCGACAGCTTTCTTCCACCTCATAACCCTCTGTTAACGTTAAGGCGCATAATAAGAAAAGCATAAAGAACGCAAATAACAGGAAGCTGAGTGGATTCAGGTAAATTATGATTTGTGCAGGAAGAAGAGACTTAATCGTGCCTTCCAGATCTACGCAAAGCAAACAATCATTACGCTCGAAACTAACTCTGAGAGGAAGTGTCGTTTGTGAGGAGAATGTGGAACTGCACAGGCTTAGAGAGAGACTGCTGCAACGTGATGCCGAAGACGGGTCAGGATATTAAAAACAAAGAGAAGGCCGATGCAGTGGCGTGTAGGGAGAATACGCCTGCGCCGGCCATAACAATTCTCTACGCAAGTGGGAATTACAATTTTCGAGGGAACAGCCTTACATGGCTACAAAGTTTTTATGAATAAAACGATAGAATTACAAAATTATTCTGTCAAATCAAAACTCTTCGTTAATCACAGACTGCTGTTAGTTTTGAACCGCATCTCAAATCTGAAAACACCTCAGACAACTCGTTAATCACATGGAAAATAAGTGCATCATACTATACATACACACAGAGAGAAAACAGACTGTGTGCAACTGGAAATATTCATCAAAACTGATATCTCTTGTAGAGACGTAAATATGATATTCACAGTTGAGCAGAAGTCGCGCAGGAGAAGGAAACGGACCTTCCTAACGTTAATTACCACTCGGTCAGGGAAAAAATACACTTCGATATTTACTTTAACTATAGTACGTAAATCAACGCACTCTAAATAGCCTCACATAACCTACATTAATTATTTCTGTAAACTTAGTAATTTTCCATTGGTGCACATTGCGAGCAATTCTATCTTCTAGTGGATCTATAAGGAAATTACATACGTATGATAATACGTCACAAACAAAACTAAAAATATTTTTAGGCATTTCAGAGTACTCGATTGCTTGAAAAAAAAAATCAGATTAATGCGTATAATTGTAGTTCTAGTTAAAGTAATGCACGCTGTATATGCACAATTTTCTCGCGTTTCATTCTCGTGCAGATTTTTGTACAAATATAAAGCGAAATGCTCGTACACGCAAAACAATGTTCTTCTTCATTCCTACAGTTTGTCCTGCCATAGCAAAATACATTTTTCTTTTTTAATCCATAAAGAAACATTATCTTTATTTCCGTTTCCGGATGCCACTGCTGTCATTAAACCTTTAACTCAGTTTGGGGAAGCAAGTTCTGTTCATCTGCCAGGGAACCGTGCCAGTTTTGTTCAGTGTCCTCCTGTCTTTGAAATGTTTTTGTGGTCTGTAGGTTTCAGATATAGTGAACGAGATCAGCATTTGTCTAGACGGATGTGAAAACCACCCAAAATTTCCACTCAGGCTGGTTCGCTCATCCCGTCTCGCAAAATTTTACACTTAGCTTTACTGTATACAAGAAGGTGACACACATCATAATATTAGTGCTTTATTCAGTTTTTTCGATTTCCTACTACTGAAAATGGAAAATTAGAAATTATACAAGATGGTAGAACAAAACTGCAATTAACGTGTTACAAAAAAGTGATTTAGAGAGGCCATCGAAAATATAGAAAGTAATTACCAGAACAATTTAAACCCATCTCTTTCATAAACAAAATAGTTTTCCGGTTAATCCGTCTCACTCAACACTTTCCTTTTAGAACCAGAGCACTGACAGTGCAGATGTTCTCTCTGACAGGTATCTTGATTTATATCTCCAAATAATAACTCTTAGAAGAAGAAACTGCTGTAAGGGTATGATCGCTTTGTTACGCGATAGGAAATAATGCACACGCGCATCTTAATGTTTCTGCTACTCGTAAAACATATGAAGTTCTGAGTATGCTTTTTATTTAAGTAATTCTAAATATTCTATTTCCTTTCAATAGTAAACTGACGATCAAAGTCTCCATTATTACCACAGCCCTCTTCCTCATGAGCGAGTTGACTTACCTCTCCGGGCAATAACGGAAGCAAGCTTCGAACAACAGAGTTATACTACACAGCTAAAATCCTTAAAATCTCAACGAATCTTCGAAATGAAATTTAATTAGTGCTTGTTTTTAATAATTTATGTAGTCTTTAACGTGAGTGGTTTATTGCCGCAGACCACAGAAGTCTCCCATGTTGTATCGTTAACACTTTTCAATGCAACTTGGAGGTAATTGGGTTCTGTTATCACCTCGAGCATCGTGGCTGGAAGTCAACTGGATCAGTTACATAGAGTTACATGTCAAAGCAACTATGAAAAATTATTATACAATGATTTTTCGTTAGTTTCTTCAAAATCTAGACAGTGATAGACATTCAAACGAATCATATGCCCAGACTGTAACTAGAAGATTGAAGTTATAACTTTGCCCGATACACGTCTACCCAAATAAAATGTCATGTAGCATCATAATTCATAAATGATAGCGTGATGACGTCCTCGGGCGAGGATTTCTAACCAAAGCTAGCAGTCCTTGGCAATGACAGAAAAGTTCAGAAGACAGAGAGAGGGAGACGGGGACGGGGAGAGAGAGAGAGAGAGAAAAGAATGGAAGATCAGGTTTTATGGTAAGTGAGTGTTCTTGTAACAAACAGCAATATAATAATGAAGGAACAGCTGAAGTTTAGGTGAGAGCTTTAATGCCGTGCAGAAGTCACAATGACCGACGGTTTACTCTTGATAAGCTATAAAGTCGAAAAACCTGTTGTTATTCTCGTGGGCCGGGAGCAATAATTGCAGCGAACAAGGGAAAAGGTTATTTATCTCACACGATGAAAGAAATACGCAGTGCAATGGCTAAATGTAAAAGACTGGAAGATAAATTTAATAATACAAAGTGGACGGTTATTAATACAGGGAGCTATTTTGGACAGGGACAATACACCATATAATGGTGAGGTATATATCGTAAGTCGAAACACCAATGAATTATTTTCTAAAAAGGCTCTGAGAAATAAATGGGCTCGCGACGAAAAAGCAAAGGATGCGGATAAGAGGGACAATTTAGCAGGGAAACACAGCACGGCCGAGGAGCTGTTCCGTGTCTTAGTTCTGTGGCTGTATTCAGACGGCTGCTATGTTAAACGCGACACGCCGTAAGTTATCGCGCTTTAGAACTCCGCGCACGCACGGCCAGCGACACTCTCACCCACACACGGCGATACCGAGAAATACGGCGCCCGCACCACGCTAAGGAAATGGATCAGCACGCCGCAGCCGTTCCCGTTCCGCAACAACACACACCAGAGAGATTGGTCAGTGCGAGCAGTGGGGTTGCAAAGACAGTGCACTGTTACGATAAAGTTCGTTTTTAATGCGTCAATAGGCGGGTCACACAGCTGATAGTCGACTATGCGAAATAATGCCGCGCCTTCGTAATCTACACTACTGACCATTAAAATTGCTACACCAAGAACAAATGCAGATGATAAACGGGTATTCATTGGACAAATATATTATACTAGAACTGACATGTGACAACATTTTCACGCAATTGGGGTGCATAGATCCTGAGAAATCAGTACCCAGAACAACCACCTCTGGCCGTAATAACGGCCTTCATACGCCTGGGCATTGAGTCAAACAGAGCTTGGATGGCGTGTACAGGTACAGCTGCCCATGCAGCTTCAACACGATACCACAGTCTATCAAGGGTAGTGACAGGCGTATTGTTACGAGCCAGTTGCTCGGCCACCATCGACCAGACGTTTTCAGTTGGTGAGAGATCTGGAGAATGTGCAGGCCAGGTGAGCAGTCGAACATTTTCTGTATCCAGAAAGGCCCGTACAGGACGTGCAACATGCGGTCGTGCATTATCCTGCTGAAATGTAGAGTTTCGCAGGGTTCGAATTTTTGGGTAGAGCCACGGGTCACGGGTCGTAGCACATCTGAAATGTAACGTCCACGGTTCAAAGTGCCGTCAATGCGAACAAGAGGCGGCCGAGACGTGTAACCAATGGCACCCCATACCATCACGCCGAGTGATACGCCAGTATGGCGATGACGAATACACGCTTCCAATATGCGTTCACCACGATGTCGCCAGACACGGATGCGACCATCATGATGCTGTAAACAGAACCTGGATTCATCCAAAAAAATGACGTTTTGCCATTCGTGCACCTAGGTTCGTCGTTGAGTACACCATCGCAGGCGCTCCTGTCTGTGATGCAGCGTCAAGGGTAACCGGAGCCATGGTCTCCGAGCTGATAGTCCATGCTGCCAGTCATTGGATCTCGACCAACGCGAGCAGCAATGTCGCGATACGATAAACCGCAATTGCTATGGGCTACAATCCGACATTTATCAAAGTCGGCAACGGGATGGTACGCATTTCTCCTCCTTACGACGCATCACAACAACGTTTCACCAGGCAACGCCGGTCAACTGCTGTTCCTGTATGAGAAATCGGTTGGATACTTTCCTCATGTCAGTCCGTTGTAGGTGTCGCCACCGGTGCCAACCTTGTGTGAATGCTCTGAAACACTAATCATTTGCATATCACAGCATCTTCTTCCTGTCGGTTAAATTTCGCGTCTGTAGCACATCTTCGTGGTGTAGCAATTTTAATGGCCAGTAGTGTAATTCAACCCAGGAGAATGGTTCAGCAGTTTGTCAGTTAACACCAATACACCATAACAACTCAGCACTATATTTCCGATGACCTCTCGTCGTTATAGGTAACATTCTGCACACCGAGAGAAAATCTTCATAATGGAACGACAGTTGATCAATATTAATTCGAACGTCAAAAAATTGGTTCAAATGGCTCTAAGCACCATGGGACTTAACATCTGAGGTCATCAATCCCCTAGACTTAGAACTGCTTAAACCTAACTAACCTGAGGACATTACACACATCCATGCTGGAGGAAGGGTTCGAACCTGCGGCCATAGCAGCAGCGCGGTTCCGGTCTGAAGCGCCTAGAACCGCTCGACCACAGCGGCCGGGAATTCGAACGTCATCAAGTCACAGCGACGAGAGGGGAAATGATCGATATTGTGTAACATTTCACGTTATTTTTATCTTTATGATATTGGGTCTTGAATGAGTAGACATAATTCATTATCTACAAGAGCATATTTGTTGCGTAAGGATTTTAAGTCATGTCGAAAGCACGTCCAACGGGACAAAGAACTATGGCACATAACTGGGGTGGTCGAATGAATCAGCTGCAACGTGAATGAAGAGGATGTACTGAACCTATACATGATGAATCGGCGAATTCTGCAAGACCTAAATCAGCAACGATAAAAGACTGCACAAACGCGTTTTGTCTCGATTGCGAGACAATTTTTTTAACACTACATAGTCTATTTCAGTGTGGGTAGAAGATTTGGTATGTACATACTTTGTACATAACTTGTCCTAGTCGAGCCGGCCGTTGTGGCCGTGCGGTTCTAGGCACTTCAGTCCGGAACCGCGTGACTGCTACGGTCGCAGGTTCGAATCCTGCCTCGGGTATGTATGTGTGTGATGTCCTTAGGCTGGTTAGGTTTAAGTAGTTCTAAGTTCTAGGGGACTGATGACCTCAGATGTTGAGTCCCATAGTGCTCAGAGCCATTTGAACCATTTTGTCCTAGTCGTGACCAAAATCTCGATTACGAATCGCAGACACTAAGGACAATAACTTACATTGGGTGCCACTGGAAATGACAAACTTTTATGAAATAGATATTAGAAGACCTCAAAATAAGAAAACGAAGTAATGTATTACAGGAATTTAGCCTAATAAATTATCTGCATGTAGTCTGGATGGTTTCACATGTAATCTAGAGTATTTGGAGCAGCGTTAGTTGACTTTAGTTTATCTCTATTAAATTCCCTGTCTTATAGAACTGCCACTGCAGTAGGTAAAATTACTGTCTTTTGAAGCTGAACGCAATATTAGCAATTATTGCCCTCCCTTTGCTATTTTCAGCAAACAGTGTGTCGTATCTCATCCGTATGAACCTGTATTTTACTTCAGAATACAGACACAAGCAAGACAAACCAGTAACATGAACTGCTTAGGCAATCGTAATAACATTCCAGATTTTCATTATATAGAGGACGTATTTGTGTGCAGATGTAATTACTGGCAATGCGCTTATTACTTTTATTCGAATGCCAGAATGAAGGGATGGGAACAGAAACTTGCTGAGATAAAAAACAATTAAATCTGCCAGTGAAATGAGAGACTACATATTTTCGTGCCAGATAGACATCCAATGGTCGCGCGCTTTGTTTGACCTATTTAAATGCGGTAAAATATTTTTCTGCGTGTCTAAAAGGCACAAAAATCGTTCCGGACAGAACTAAAATATTTATTTACAGTAGAGAACTAGTAAATACTGTATGTGTGGATTCTCTGTTCATTTTATACGTTGTGGAGAGTGGATGGAGAACATTTTATCTACGCAGATGTGCAGGAATATTTTAAGATCAGCTTAGCTCTAGCGTCATGTGAGCATAACTTAGTCTTCTGCTAATGTGCCGAAGAGGGTGACATCACATGACCGTTTAAATTGCATGCACTTTATGACGAAATTTTTTATCATAGAAAAACTTTTGAAAATTTTAAGACTTCTAAGTTTGACTGTGGATTGATTTTCATACTGAAATGGGCCCATGCGTTTTTCGTTCGTAACTTGTTTATTTGTTACTGTTTAGAACCGTAAACACTACACACAATATATATATATATATATATATATATATATATATGTGTGTGTGTGTGTGTGTGTGTGTGTGTGTGTGTTTACGGTTCTATAAAGTAACAATTAACTCCATATATTTGTCGAAGCAGCACGGCATACTGCTTCGTACTGGAATCTGAGGGAATTATTTGTCAAGGACGACCCCCCCCTCCCTCCCCCTCCCCGCACGTCTCCTATACTTGTGGGGTACTAAATAAACATGAAGTCAGAAAACCAATATACGACCTAACAGTAGTGAAATAAGATTGAGGAAAGATGGTGTTCCGTAAAATATTTGATTATAAATAAAAGAAGAAGAGAGTGAAATGATCTACCAGAACACGTTCCCCACTTGCTCCCAAAAAACTTTGTCTACGAACTGGAAGATTGAAATAGTTAATTAAAACTGATGGCCGGCAAGCTACCGTAATTTTCGGTGTAGATTACTGTAAATCGAAACCGGAAAACGTGATCTTCTGTAACATACGGATACGATGTTATCTTGTGCGGCATTACGCGGCTTCCTAAGCTGCCAGTACCGGTACATAAAGTGTCAGCGACACGCCGCAGCTCCTGTAAGCAACGTCTATGTAAATTAAACAGTCAGCAGCTGCTCCTGAAAATGCACATCATGCCTGTGCAAACGAGTTCAACGCATCGATTTGGTTGTAACAGATAAAACCAACAGCCTACTGGAAACTTAACACCGAGTATCTTGTCGACACAGCTGTCGCGAACTGATCTTTGCTAAGAAATTTCCCGTAAGTCACCTATGAATTGCTACGTTTCTCCTTAAATATTGCAACTGTAACAAAGAGTTTCAAGGTGGTGAAGGTCATTCTGAACGGTACCACTTAGCACTTTTCAGGTGAAAGTTCAGGCAAAATGAAATGCTTAGCACGATGTAAACTTCTCCATAAGTACCACGAATTCAAAAATCCTTTTTCTTCAAGAACTATGCCTTAACAGCCATTGATAACGATAACCAGGTGGTTCGATGTAATCAGATTTACGAAAAATTCTCGAGCCAGTAAGACGCCGATGGTCTTTAAGTAAGATATTTTCGCCTTCGATATGGGTTAGGTACAAAATTTCTACAAAGGAAGAACGTATTACGTTATAAAGGGTGAAGACTAATCTACAAATAGGCATAATATCTAGTATGCTCCAGGGAGTTCTAACAGAACCATTTACTTCTCATATTATATTTTAATAACTTTTCGGATAGTATTAGTTGCAATATTAGGCTTTCCATAAATGACGTAGTTATCATAAGTTAGAGAGATTCCTCGATGAATTTTGCACGGCATACAAACCATATTTACAGGTGAGTCAAACTCTAGAATTTTGCAAATCTATTAAAAATTGTGGTAAAAACTGAGATAATTAACAATAAAAGTTGAGCTTTCTCTAAACATGAAGTTTCAAATGTATCAGCTCATTCATGTTTTCATACCACAGAGGTCGTGAATATGCGAAGAAGGGCAGATCGACTACCACAGTAACGTGTATCTTGCGAGAAATGTAATGGAAATGTTGAAAACTCTCAGCTGTAGACACTCGAAGAAAGACACGTCATATCAAAGTATCGATTTTTCAGGCGAGGATTGAATATTTTTAGCCTCATACGTATTGCCCCATCAGAGGCGATCAAGATAGTAATACTAATAACAAGGTGCATGGATGCATATAAGCTATCATTCTTATCGCATTTATTTCGCGACTCAAATATATGGTGAAAAAAGAACCCAGTGCTGTACACTATGGAGTGACTCCCAGAGGAGCTGAATTCATATAATTATCTAGTCATTCAGATTTAGGTTGGATGACTTACAGCGAATACTGGGATATTTCCATTCATAAGGACACAGGCCACGACAGTTTTAGAGTAATTCGAAGAAAGTATACTCTCAGTAGAGCGAAAATATCCATGTTATGCAATGTTAGTTGGACGCAACTTTAACCTACCGAGTGTACAGTGGAACGTCTATGGATTTATTGCAGGGGACATGGAGAGGCAACACTGCGAAGTACTTTTTAATACTGTCTTGAACAGCTAGTTTGAACAGCCCACAAGCAATGGAAATATTTCAGACCTTATAGCCACAAACAGGCCTGACCTTACTGATAGTGTCAGTATAGAGACAGAGATTAGTGACCAAGATGTGATCATATCGAATATGGTTACTAAAGTTAAAAATCAAACGCCGGCCGCGGTGGTCTAACGGTTCTAGGCGCTCAGTCACGAACCGCGCGACTGCTACGGTCGCAGATTCGAATCCTGCCTTGGGCATAGATGTGTGTGATGTCCTTAGGTTAGTTAGGTTTAAGTAGTTCTAAGTTCTAGGGGACTGATGACCACAGATGTTAAGTCCCATAGTGCTCAGAGCCATTGGAACCATTTTTTTAAAATCAAACAAGAAGGCTAGGAAAGTATTTTTGCTAGATAGAATAGATAATCAGTTGCTACAATTCCACTTAGACAATGAATATATGTAGTGGCATTAGGGGCAAAGTTTAAACAGATTGTAAATCACCCTCTGGAGAAGTATATACGGAGTAAGTGGATTAACGACAGAAAAGACCGACTGTGCTTTAATAACAAAATTCGGAAAATGTTGAGGAAGCAAAGACGGTTGTACTTTGGGTTCAAAAGAATCAGCGTAAATGACGGCAGGCAAACGTTAGTAGAGAATCCTGCGTCTGTAAAAAGATCGATGCACGAAGTATACAACTACCACCGTCATACCTTAGCAAATGATCTAGCCGTTAATCCGAAAATTTCTGACGCTGCGTAAAATCGCCAAACAGGTCGACGGCTTCTATCCAGTCGTTCGTTGACCAACCTAGCGTGGAAACATTAGATAGCAAAAGGAAGCTGAAGTTTTACATTTCGCGTATAAGAAATCGTTCACGCAGGAGGATAGTACAAACATCCCGTCGTTTGAACATCCCACGGATTCCCGTATGGACAAAGTAATAGGCATCTCTCGCATAGAGAAGCAACTGAAACTGTTGAAAACAAGTAAGTCCCCAGGTCCGGATCGATTCCCAAATCTATTTTACAAAGAATACGTCATTCGTCCCATACTTAGCTTGCATACATCGTGACTCTCTCGCTTAGAGCAAAGTCCCAGGCAACTGTAAAAAAGCGCTAGTGGCTTCTATATGTAAGAAGGTAAAAGAACTGAGCCCCAAAATTACAGACCAATATCCTTAACATGGGCTGCTGCAAAATTCTTGAACATATTCGCACTTCGAATATAATAAATTTCCTTGAGACGGAAAAGCTTCTGTCCAAAAAATATCACGGTTTTAGAAAGCATCGCTCATGCGGAACTCAGATTGCCCATTTCTCACATGTTATTCTCAATGGAGAGAAGTCTTCCGAAGTAAGAGTGATTTCAGATGTGCCGCAGGGGAGTCTCGTAGGACCTTTGCTATTCACAATATACGAGGGCTGTTCAGAAAGTAAGCTCCGATTGATCGCGAAATGGGAACCACAGTGAAAATTAGAAATGTTTTATTTTTAACAGTTAGCTACACCATCCAGCTACTTCTCTACGTAGTTGCCGTTCTGACTAAGACATTTGTCGTAGCGTTGTACCAACTTTCCAATACCCTCATCATAAAAGACAGCCGCCAGTGCTTTCCGCCAATTCTCTACGCTGGCCTACAGCTCGTTTTCTGTGCCAAAATGTTGTATTCATAGCCAGCGGTTCATGTGAGCAGAAATGAAACGCAGGGGGAGTCAATTACGGGCTGTATTGTGGGTAGTCAAACATTTCCAATTGAAAACGATGCAGGAGCATCTTCATTGCCCCTTCAGAATGCGGCCTTGTAGAAGAAACTGCACGACAGTTATGTAATGTTGGCTGTATAGCTTCAGGCGAAATTTCTCACCAGGTCCTCGTACTTGGCGGGAGACACTATTCTCTAGACAACTTTACGCGATCACTGTGAGCTCAGAAATGAGAGGAGTGACGTGATGCTATCTAGGGTCATACTAGAGACACTGCCCAACACATCTGTGCAAAGCTTTATCGGATTATCATAGTCGTTTCCATTTCGCGATCAATCGGAGTTTACTTTCTGAACAGCCCTCGTATATAAATGACCTTGTGGATAACATCGGAAGTTCACTGAGGCTTTCTGCGGATGATGCTATAGTATATCGAGAGGTTGTAACAGTGGAAAATTGTATTGAAATGCAGGAGGATCTGCAACGAATTGGTGCATGGTGCAGGGAATGGCAATTGAATCTCAATGTAGACAAGTGTAATGTGCTGCGAATACACAGAAAGAAAGATCCTTTATCATTTAGCTACAATTAAAATTGATTGACCATATAAAATTAATCGTCGGTAAAGCAGATGCCAGACTGAGATTCATTGGAAGAATGCTAAGGAAATGCAGTCCAAAAAGAAAGGAAGTAGATTACAGTACACTTGTTCGCCCACTGATTGCATACTGCTCACCATTGTGGGGTCCGTACCAGACAAGGTTGATAGAAGAAATAGAGAAGATCCAACGGAGAGCAGCGCCCTTCGTTACAGGATCATTTAGTAATCGCGAAAGCCTTATGGAGATTATAGATACACTCCAGTGCAAGAAACTGCAAGAGAGACGTTCAGTAGCTCGGTACTGGCTTTTGTTGAAGTTTCGAGAACAACCTTCACCAAGGAGTCAAGCTGTATATTTCTCCCTCCTGCGTATATCTCGCGAAGAGACCATGAGCATAAAATCGGAGAGATTAGAGCCCACACAGTACAGCCGGCCGGAGTGGCCGTGCGGTTCTAGCCGCTAGATTCTGGAGCCGAGCGACCGCTACGGTCGCAGGTTTGAATCCTGCCTCGAGCATGAATGTGTGTGATGTCCTTAGGTTAGTTAGGTTTAATTAGTTCTGAGTTCTAGACGACTGATGACCTCAGACGTTAAGTCGCATAGTGCTCAGACCCATTTGAAGCAGCCAGCCCACACAGAGGCATACCGACAGTCTTTCTTTCCCCGAACGATACGAGACTGGAATAGAAGGGTAGCTTCTTCCTCCATACATGAATGCAGTGAAAGGTCTAGAATCCTTATGTAGCGGGACCTGCCAGTACCCCGATCTGAGATTAATACTACTGAATACTCTTGCCCCATGAAACTTTTGGAGTTAACTCTTCCAAATTCTCGGGTCTGTCTCTTTCTGGAATAACAATTTTATTCACTGGACGTGCATCCAATACTACTTTGACATCGCCATTCTTCTTTTCCACAACAAACAATGGGTTGTTACATTGGCTAGTTGACCGTCAGGTGGCTTGCGGAGCATGGATGTAGATGTAGATGTAGGTCCTGCGAACCATGGATGAATGTCAACAGGCAGAATCCATATTCCTAGATTTTCGGAACGCGTTTGACACAGTGCCCCACTGCAGACTGTTAACGATGGTACGAGCACATGGAGAGGTTCTTAAGTAATAGATCCCAGTCTGTTGTGTCGACTATGAGGGTCAGGGGTGCCCCAGAGAAGTGTCATAGGACCCCTATTATTCTTTGTATAGATAAATGATATGACGGTGGGGGTGAGCAGCAATCTGCAAATGTTTGCTGATAATGTTGTGGTATACGGGGAGGTGTCGGCTTTGAATGACTGTAGAAGTTTACAACATGACTTAGGCAAAATTTCTAGTTTAGATGATGAGTGGCAGCTTGATCTAAACGTAAAAAAAAAAAAAAAAAAAAAAAAAAAAAAAATGTAAGTTTATGCAGATGAGTAGGAAAAATAATCTCGTAATGACAGCATTTTTGGTGTGATGCTTGGCATAAAAGCACTCCGTCTTCAGGCCACAAGTGACCCATCGGGAACATCCGACCGCCGTATCATCCTCAGCTGAGGATACAGATAGGAGGGACGTGTGTTAGCACACTGCTCTCCAGCTCGTTATGATGGTTTTCTTTGACCGGAGCCGCTACTAATCGGTCGAGTAGCTCCTCAATTGGCATCACGAGGCTGAGTGCACCCCGAAAAATGGCAACAACGCATGGCGGCCCGGATGGTCACCCATCCAAATGCCGGCCACGCCCGACAGCGCTCAACTTCGGTGATCTGACGGGAACCGGTGTATCCACTGCGGCAAGGCCGGTGCGATGCTTGGCATAGTCAGATCAATTAAATACCTAGGCGTAACGTTACAAAGCGATATGGAATGGAACGAACATGTAAGTACTGTAGTGGGTAAGGCGAATGGTCGACTTTAGTTTATTGGGGGAATTTTGAAAAATGTGTTTCATCTGTAAGGGAGACCGTATACAGAACATGAGTGCGCCCCATTCCTGATTACTGGTCGTTTGGGATCCCCACCAGTTCGATTAAAGAAAGATACAGAAGCAATTCAAAAGCATGCCTGCTAGATCTGTTACCAGTAGATTCGGTCAACATGCAAGTATTACGGAGATGCTTCGGGAACTCGAATGGGAATCCCTGAAGGAAGGCGACTTTCTTTTCGAGGAACGGTACTGAGAAAATTTAGAGAACCGGCTTTTGAAGCTGAATGCAAAGCAATGCTACTGCCTCCGACGGATATTTCACGTAAGGATCACGGAAGTAGGATAAGAGGTACTAGGACTCGTAGGGAGGCATATAGACAGTCGTTTTTGCCTCGCTCTCTCTGCAAGTGGAACAGAAGGGAAATGACTAGTAGTGGGAAAACGTACTCTCCGTCACGCACCGTGCGGTGGTTTCCGAAGTGTGGACGCAGATGTTGATGTAAACGAGCTTGTGTTCTTTCTCTAATAAGCACATCGGCGACTGCGTACTTGTTTCTGAAGCCTTAATCTTGTGTGAGGCATTTCTTGGTAAAGCTGTTCGGAACGAGGTGACCGACATGAATCAATATATTAGACGCAAATTCCTTTCTACAAGAAAAACATGCAAGTTCCATCGCGAGGAAGAATGCCGAGTGTGCGGGGTTATAAGTGTAACTAACACAATATTAGCATGAAAACCTAATTGGACTATCACTAATCATGGTAGCTTTTTGAAATCTGGAGTTTGTAAAAGCTTTGTCACAAATATTACCTAAAAAGTACGGTCTCTGAGGAAGACAGTACATGGAAATACTATTTCAGGGGAAACTGACTGCCAGAAAAGACATGCTACGACGATTTCGGTCATAGTTGTTGACTGTAAAACAAAATGTTAGGCGGTAACTAAATTTTACTTGATCTCCTCACGCAGCCCCTAAAAGACCGTGCCAAATCATTATACGCTACACATTCGTACCTACTTGCTATGAGACACTGTGATTTGTATGAGCCGGTTAGGATGCTTGAATGATCGCATACGTGGATGTTATTCTACGTTGATTGTTCTTCACCAATGATGTCTCTAAATTACGGCATCAGGCTTTTTTTTAACAAAACTTCGCCATCTGCATGTAGCCACACAACTTAGCGAAGACTCATACTATCCGTGGTGATGCCAGTGTTCTTATAGCATGCCGCATTTCGGCTCTTGTCTCTATTAGTGATTGTATAATAATTTTTTCTTTGCCACACGGACGTAAAAAGTAGAAATGGAGCAAATCCTTACCACAATTGCTATCGGTTGGTTGGCTGAACACTCAATCTCTGCAGTTGTTTGTATTTATAACTAAATTCTTTCCAAGATGCCGGAAAAAAGTAAGTAGAGAAAAAATGAAGCTATTACCGATAGCTCTGTATTTAATATGGCTGTGACAAGAGACTGATCATAGCTTAGTGAAGACTTTTTTTACACTCTAGGTGAAAACAGAATACGGATAAACGTATTTTATCCATGCAGTTGAACTCCGTGACTATTCCTTTCTAGGGTGTAGAATAATAACTGCTAGCAGTCATAACAGAAGATCGTTTTATTTTACAAACTACATGTTTTGGGCTTGTACACATCTTCAGGTGGTTTACATCCATGTACATGTTTTCATATTCAGCGTTGGAGGTCCAATATAGCTGGTGTACCCATATTCTGTTCGATATGGATACACCAGT